>NC_087383.1:6487138-6544638 GCF_963675165.1 Halichondria panicea
CCTAAAATTAATAGTAAACATGTGGCATTCAGCTACTGCGCATGCTCAACTTCTTATTCTGGGTGGGCTTATAATCGAGTGAAAATACCCTTGTGCAAGAACTTCGAAGCAAAAGAGGGGATGGGCGTTTATTCAAGATGGGCTTATTTTCGCGAGGGTACGGTATTGATAAAGTTGTAAGTAATTTGCCGAGATTCACAAAAACAGTGGTGTCTAGAATAAGGATCACTATGGAAACACTAATCCTCTACGTACGTTTTAGATCAGCTATGAATTGGAGATAATACGGCCTTAAAGTGTTACATGACACACACACTGACTTACCTAGGTCACACTGTCGAGTTGCCATCAGTAACTGGACACACTTCAGGTGTCCCTTGTAGCAGGCCCAGTGCAGGGGAGTGTTCTTATAAGTGGTCTGTACATTGACGTCGATGCCATCTTGCTGTGTGAGTATCTTCACTACATCAGGGTGGTTGTTGATGCATGCCCTATGGAGAACGTTGAATCCAAAACTGTTCCCCCAGTTGACAGGAGCTCCTCTAGCCAGCAGCCTCTCCACCTCGTCCACACGACCATCACGGGAAGCATCATAGAGTTGTTCACCCAGATCATGACTACAGTGTATTGTGGGAGGAGGTAAACAATGAAGGGCAATCTCAGTCTCCAATTAGTGGACTCTTAGGTGGTGAGGAGTGAGTGGGTGTATTATAGAGGATGTGACTGTATTGACCACAATCTTAGGAGCTAGCCTTCACTTGCTAGCTATACCCACATCTAGACACCAGAGGAGTCTGCAACTAATTAACCATCACTCATTTAGGTATCTCATCAGTTTCTGAGGTCGTCATCTAAATAAGTAATACAGTCATCTTTGCTTCTATAGTTAGTAAGCACGAGTTATACTATTATACAGTATAAACAATACATGTAGTGTTAGGAGTACATTATGGTCACAGTCATTATTGGACAATGGAGTGTCTGGATTCATAGATAAGGGTACTGTATTCATTGTGGCCTCTGAGATAAGGTCACCTCAATGTACACAGCCATTCCACCAAATGTTCACCACTTAGTAAACCACGAATTGGAAACAGAAGTCCCTCAAAATAATGTTCACCACTTAGTAAACAATAGATTATAGAGTTAGAGAAGTTACATTGAATCTGCAATGGATCCTCGAAACTATTCGCGTTACTTATGAACGAGGCTGTTAAGCAATTAATTTTTGTCGGGTAACTCCCTTAAAATATGAAAGTTGTGTTTCCTTGAGACATCATCTGTAACAGTTTATAACACGCCTAGTCCGTCAGCCACATGTAGTACTTATAATGACTGACAACGTACACCCAGTAAAAAAGATAAATTAGCTAGTAAAGTCATAAGTTAGTTCCCAAGGCTGTTTTAGAGCGTGCTAGTTATAACTACTACAATAGGTATAGACATTGAATATAAGTAAGTTGCACGGACTAAGCAGCTATTTGTAGTTTATTATGCACTGTGTGTAGAAATAGGTATTGCTGTGGCTCCATTAAGCGACAGCGTAGCACGGATGATACTCGAGGGTACCTTTGTTTCCAACCCCTTTAACCCCTCAATCTATGGTACAACACAACAACTCATGATCAGAGTGTTCCAGGGTTCAATGAACTATTTGTTGTGTGGGTTCTAATGAATAAGAATGGTATGCAGAAACATTAATTTTCTTACAGAGCAATTCTAATGCACCTATCAATGTGTCGCCCCACTACCTCCTAGGGAGGGGTCAGGCTAACATGGAGGATTTGACCATAACTATACTCCAGGTCAAATTCCCCACATGCATGGGGGAGGATTCTTTGTTCAAATACCCTAATTCCCCAGTCACCACCAGTCACAGCCTCAAGCAGTTGTACAGTCTTTACTACGCAAGGCCAGGTCAAATCATATCAGTATGGGGTCAACATTTCAAGTCAAATTCCCCCGTATGTCCCGGGGGGGAGGGGGGAGCACATTAGGTGCATAATTGCAATCTATTATTATAGTGTGTGATTGAAGCTGTACATGTATACTGATGTATCTTTGTCAACCCTGAATACATACACAGACAGGCCACCAGATATTATGTACAGTACAAGCTCACCTTGCTGCCATTGTCCTGACCTTCCTGACCTGCCCTGGCCTGGGGCGGCCAGGGACTCTAGTAGCTGCAAGATAAGTGTATAGCCCTGATCCGCAGAGTTATATACTTCAGCTCAATCACAGTCTAGTCTAGCTAGTATCTATTTTGTCAGCTCAAAAAGTATTTTGTCAAAGAGCTGACACCTGTACCCAGAAGCTTTGTTTACTTGAGTTTACAAGATACGCCCTTTTTTAGCTTGATCTGATGTTAATTTTTTTATTAATGATCTTTACCTACACACCCAATATTTGCATAAAATGCATGAATATATAGCAGTAAATTTGTTGGTCTCACCAAGAGAGTGTTATACATATTTACGGTTTATAGTGACCAAAATAGTCACCATTAGTCACCATGATTATAATTATCAAGAAATGCAATGAACAAACATGCATGAAAGAAATGGAAATAATGGTTGTGATATATACGTAGGTCACTAGTAAGGTAATAAATTAAAGTTAGTACACTCTTGATCGAAGTCAAGCAGATTGTGTTCTTGTGTGTACATCTCATACAGTTGAAGGTGTAGCTTCACCAGGAGGACACTAGTCTGCCTTGTGCCTGTGGGTGTGGTATGTGTGGGTGGTGTGTGGGTGTGTGTGTGTGTGTGTGTGGGTGGGGTGGGGTGTGTGGGTGTGATTAGGATTTTAGCTGTATATAACAGTACAATGTGGGTATAGCTACGTATACTAAAATCAATCATTGATTCCTCCATCAAAAGGCACACACATTCTTTAGCATGAAATTAGACGATTACCGTACGTATAATTATAGTGGGAAATGATTGTTGAAATGTAACTAGCTAAAAAAAAAGGTCAACTGTTACTTCAATACCCTATAGCTGTTAGTATGTAAAATTGCCAGCTATGGACCCCAACTAGTACCTGCATGAATGCAGGGGGGATATCCCCCCTGTATGACACTCTCTATATCCTTGCTCTTTCTTCAAAAAATATAAAATTTAGGCCCAAAAGCAATAAACATATACTCATGACCTCTGACCTCAGTATTTCAGATTACAGAGGTCATGCCCATGTAACTATGTACTGACCTCTTAATGATGCCATGACCCGGCAGTCTCAGGTCATTGTGAACAATCCCCTGACAGTGCAGGTAACAGAGAGCCTGCTGCAGTGACTGTGAGTCCGTGCTGTGAGGTGTGTGGGGGTGTGTGTGGAGTGGGTGGGGTGAAGTGTGTTGGTTGTGTGGAGTGGGTGTATTGTGTGGGGTGTGTGGGTGTAGTGTGTGGGGTGTGTGGAGGGGACACATGCATGCACACATGAAGCTAAGAGGTCAGTTGCAGCCACCACACACACTATCACCTACACCAGGGAATACTATATAATTATATACAGTGGAGCATCAGAACCAAATTCTTGATTAACTGATTAACTGGATGACTTAAATTTGCATAATTATGGGTTGCTGCTATGATGCAATATTGGGGCAGCTGCATGTTACACTACTATTAGCATAGCTGTGGTAAGCCAGAATCTTCCAAGTCTCCACAACCTCATAAGGATTCACTCCAAGGTCACCTGAAGCCATAGGGACACGGATCACTACAGGTTAGCTATCAAAAATGTGCTTGTATTTTTAAGTGAAAATTGCATTCAATATTAAAATTCAAAGTGAAGATACAACACAACAAACACAATAAAAATTAATTCTACAGGACAACAATGACTAAGAGGCTTTCGTATACTAGAGAGGAGGTACTGCAGGATCTCCTGGATAGCAGTGACCATGATTCTGAGTCAACAAGCTATCATTGGGAACTGTACAAAGAAGTGCCTCTTATGCACACACACAGAGAAAGCTAAAAGCCAAACAGAATTGAATTGTAACAGGTGCATAGTGATTAGGATCAAATTGACCTAATTTCATAAGGGACATTTCATAAAGGAATTGTAGCCTTGGGAGTGCCTAAACATTAGCATTGGGAACAGATAATAACACTACAAAAAGTGTCTGTTATGCACACACAGAAAGCCAAACAAAATTTAAATTACAACAGGGAACAAAATAAATAATTTGTGGCCTCTGGGAATTCTAAATACATTATCACTGGGAATACATTGGGAACAAAAAAGCATAAAGAATTGGAGGGTGCCTACTACAGACATTACATTGCAAGTAAAAACAATTATCTCACAGAAGCCTAAAACTACAACCACAAATTGAAGTGACCTTTGGCATGCCTAAAACATGACCCTACAAAAAGGTTACCATAATAACACACAACCAATGTCCTATGCCAGTGGCACAACACATGACAATAATAGAGAAAATCTGTACAGACTTTCCCCAGGTTATCAACAATCATTGAGAATAATACAAAAGCATGGATTGCAGGCCTAATACATTGGCATTGGGAACAGACAATGTAAAAATAATTATCTCACAGAAGCCAAAAAGTACAACCACAATTGAAGTGACCTTTGGAATGACTAAAACATGACAATTATAACTTTACACAAGTAAGAGGTAATAATGAGTTGCACACCATTATAATAACACAATGTCCTATAGGCCAGTGGCACAACACAGTACAGACAAGTTATAATTGTAAATTTGCCTAAGCCACACACACACTGCCTAAGCCACACACACACACACACACACACACACACACACACACACACACACACACACACACACACACACACCTGAAACAGTTGCCCCTGCCCTTGGACTCCCACCCTTCAAGACCATTCTCGAGAGGCCTTCATCCAATCTGTAGGCCCAGCTGTATCCATCTCAAGTTCTCCCTTAGACATATTCCAGCATTTCTTTACCACTGAAATAATGGATAACATAGTAGCCGAGACAAATTGATACGCTAGGCAAATGATGACCCCACTACAACATGATAAATGGACCCCACTCACGACTGCTGAGCTAAAGGCTTACATGGGATTCTGCATTTTCATGGGGATCGTGAAACTCCCATCGATTGAAAATGATTGGAGGAGAGACGTGCAATTCTACTACTCACCAATTGCATCGAAGATCTCACCTGATCGCTTTAGGGACATCCGACGATACCTCCATTTCACGGACAACACCACTCTCCCGACTCCAGGCACCCCAGGTAGCGATCGTTTGGCCAAAGTACGCCCCCTCTTCAATAAGATCAACGAGCTCTGTTCTGCTGCATACAACTCTTAGGCCGTGAAGTTGCAGTAGACGAGGCAATGATAAAGTTTCAGGGTAGATCTGCACTGAAACAGTACCTCCCAAATAAACCTGTGAAGAGAGGAATCAAGGTTTGGGTCCTAGCAGACGGGTACTTCCACATGCTACAAGTGTATACAGGGAGAGAAGCCACACCAGAGAAGCAACTGGGAGCACGAGTTGTGAAAGACCTCACAGCCTCGTTGAAGCACATGCAAGCACCACCACGTCTATTTTGACAACTTTTTCACGTCTGTCAAACTGTTAGAAGACTTGGAGAAGGATGGCATTTATACTTGTGGTACAGCTCGCGCTGACCGCAGAGGCTTCCCCAAGGCTCTCAAGCAGCCAAAGCTGACAGAAAGTAATAAGCATAATTATTATTTACCTTTTCAGGGGGGAATACATGACTCTCCAGAAAGAAAAAGGTGACGGTCTCAGTGACAATAGGGTTGTCCGTGTGATCTCCACAGCCTCTGACGCCACTTCGGTCACCTCTGTACAACGTACAGTCAAGACGGGCGAAAAAATCTCCGTCCCGTGCCCACAGAGCATCGAGGACTATAATCGCTTCATGGGGGGTGTCGACAGAGGGGATCAGCTCAGAGGGTACTACAGATGCCCTACAAAAGTCCATAAGTTTTATATGTACATTTACTTCTTCCTAAAGGATATTTGCATTACGAACAGCTACATATTATATCGACAGTATTCACCCACCAACGCACTGAAAACCCTCCTCTCATTTCGTCACGAGTTGGCCAAGAAGCTAATTGGCGACTACTGCTCCAAAAAGAGCAAGACACCCTTGAAATCGCTAGGAATAGCTCACTTCCCTCTTCACCACCAGGATGTACGCAGAGGTCATTGCCATCTGTGTTATCAGAAAAACAAAAGGAAGGACACAGCATGGTTTTGCCTACAGTGCGAGAAGTGGTTTTTCACACTGGCAACCCCTCATCTGACTGTTTTATGCTATGGCATAAGAACATATAACTAGTTGTATAAAGCGTCAACTCCTATGAGTTTTTATCCTGCCTGTTGAACATGAGTAGAAATACTTAGTACTGACTGTAACACGTAACCAGTGTACATTTACAACTTTACAAGCTATCTATATGTAGAGTAAGCGTACTAGCAGTTTAATACACAGCCACAAAGCTTACCTATGAAGTGCTGTGGCCTTGGCTGGTCCGTTCCAAACCAGGAGATCCCGACAGAGAATGCTAGGCAGTTGCCTAAAAGTTAGTTGCATCTTTCTTTGCCCGAGGCGAATGCTGAACAAGATAAAAATAATTGAATATCTAACCGTGTAGACTACACTCTAAAAACAGGCTGTAACCTTACTTAGCTACTATTAAAGCATACTCTGCACACTCTGAGGCATCTAAGTAGGTATCTAAGTATAGTACATTAGCTAAGAAGGCTTATAAAGGCTTCACTAGCTACAAGTACGATCGTTTTACGCACAAAAAGCTTACCTCTGAATTAATTCTTCGCTGTGGCATTGGCTGGTAGACTGTTCCATTGGAAACCAGGAGATCCTGACGAGTAACTGCTGTAGACTAGTTTGCTAGGAAGTTACCTAAAGAAAACGGTTATAGTTTCAAAGTTATGCATCTTTCTTTGCCAGAGGCGAATGCTGAACAAAAAGATAAAAATGAATATCTAACCGTGTAGACTACACTCTGAAAAAGGGTCTGTAAACTTACTTAGCTACTACTAAACTATACTCTCCACACTCTGGGGCATCTAAGTAGGTATCTAAGCATAGTATATCAGCTAAGAAGGCTTATAAACGCTGCACAAGCTACAAGTACGATCGTTATACGCACAAAATCTTACCTCTAAAAGGATCCTTCGCTGTGGCCTTAGCTGGTTGACAATTCCGGTGGAGTCCAGGAGATCCTGATAGAGTAGCTACTGTAGACTAGCTAGCTACAAAGTTGCCCAAAGAAAACTGCTACGGTTTCGAAGCTACGCACCTTTTTTTGCTAAGGGCTGAAAACTGAAAGAATACTTGTAAAAATGGTTCCGCGGTGGGCGGTACTACGTATGAAATCATAACCGCGGCTATTCGGATAAAGCCTCCATACACACAACAAGTTATTAGTTTTAAGAGTGACAGACTTTTAATGCTCAAATAAAAGCGAGTAAAGCTAAGAAACTTGACCTTACACACTGACCTTAGAGCTACACGCGACCTTTATTAGACTATGTATGGAAACAGAGAGTAGGGTGTCATACAGGGTGGGGGGAAAGGGGGATATCCCCCCTAGCTCCAATTTCCTCCCCCCTTTCAATGATGACTGAGTGTCCATAGCTGGGTATTGAAATAACAGTTGACCTTTTTTTAACAACATTTTCTGGTTACTTTTCTTATTTCCCTGTATGACACCCTGGAGAGATATACTGTGAGACTTTTTATACAAATTCATGACTTGAAAAAAGTTGTTCTAGGAAGTATTGAATGCAGTGTACTGATGATTGTGTGTCACCATAGCAACAGTTAGGGGTTATATAGTGACAGGGCTCACCAAGGAGACAGGTTTGACAGACGTTCTTGAGTTGGGCACATGATTGGCAGACCTCTGTTCTCTTGTAGCGCATCTTAGCACGAGGACACCATCGGAACACAGTGTAGGGCCGGGCACAGATCTGAGGGGACGCTCTGGGTAACAATGACCTCATTACAATTTTGTAAAAGTACCCGAAAAAGAAAATAAGAACCTACCAATCAAGGGCAAGTTGGTGACGCCCCAACTTGATTGTGTGCTTGACAGCAGTATACTGTGTATATAATTATGAAACCCTGCCCAATAGTTACACCTAACAAAGTCAATTCTCTATCAGAGTACATCTAAATCAGCAGAGTTGTGTACCCACCTTTCTTGATGATGACTAGATTGAGCACACTCAGGTTGCTGTCCACTATGCAGCCTCTCACTGACTTGCGTTTCCTCTCTCCAGTGCGTTTGGGTCTGTAACAACTGTGCCCCTTCTTGAGGAGGAGCTTAACACGGTCATTAGTGAGGACACCTTATTTCATGAGGAAGCCCTGTCATTGCCACCGCTGATACGAACCACATACCCTGTGTGTGTGTGTGTGTGTGTGTGTGTGTGTGTGTGTGTGTGTGTGTACAATCTTACAGAGATGGAATATCTATAGGATTAGACCTCATAAAGGTAGGGAGATTAGATCATGTGATTGGTATAATCCCCACCTATCCCTGGTAGGGGGCATTAGTTTGACAAGTGCATTCAGTATGTACTACTGAGATAATTGTTTACCTCTCCATTGTTGTCTGAAGTCTACAGGACGACCTTTGAACCTATTCCTGGTATTAATTTTGGGACAACCATACTTATTTCCCGAGCCTTCGTCCTCCAGCCAGTTGTCATCACTTCGTTCAAAGCGTTTCTTTCTGCTTGTCATTCTTAATTAGTCCATCAAATGGCATTTGAAATGCTGAGCTGGTATTTGCTCCATAGTGTGTTCCTCAGTAGGGCTATACCCACACCACCTCACTCTTGCCCCGCTATACTCCACCCTCACTGGGTCTTCACGAGTTTCTTCAGTGTTCCATCTATATTATGTCCCTGATGGCAAGACTTAAGTACTTGTCCTCGCGAGACTTAGCCTCGAGACCACGCCGATTGAAAGTCCAATGGCAGGTGAGAAGCACAAGAGGGTTATGATCGTCACACAGATTAACTACTGACAAAACAAGGAAGAAAGCTGTTCCATAGTTTTGATGATCCTTACCATACACACCCGCACAGAAAAAATAGTGAATGGCTGGTGAGGGAAAGCGATCGTTTGGCGATCCCTATAGGAGCTTCCGCAAGGCTCGGGAATTGTGGGTTACTCCAGTAAATAGCTAGTGGCAGTAGATAATGTGGCAAAGAGCATCGCAGCGAGTACAAGTGAGTGGTTAGTCATGATCGACAAGGAACTATTCAGTGGAGCTAGTGTATAGGATGCAGCTTTTGATGGGTGGCAGTCAATATTTGGTATAGCTTTTATTATACTAATCCAAAACTTCTGTGATAAATAATTATAGAGTCTACTCATGTTTTGCACATGTATACGTTACTTCAATGTGTACGAGAAGTTGTAGATGCGGATGGAGGAGTACAAGGTGACACTGTGGAGGATGCATGAGGAAGACTCATTGGACGGCTTGGGGGGTGTCATACAGGAGTGTGAAGTAGAGGGGGAAATAAGGCATGCTTTTAAAACTAATCATGCTAAAAAAGGTCAACTCTTATTTCACTACACTGTTAGTATTGCCAGCTTCACATTCAGTCATACAATCATAGATGATACAGTAATGACGTGACGTGGATGTGAAACGTTTCCGGATTCCAGTATTCTGCTTGAATCTATAATTATCATACCCATGAAGCTACTTATACAAACTAATATTAATTGTGAGTAATAGTTGACTTGAGCAAGTGTTCCTGTACACCATTATGCCTGCATTCATGTATACACTGTGGAATCTACATTTGCAATGATTGTATATTGTGACGTAGGTATGGTAGAATGCTTCCTGTGGGAGTTGCGCTAATGAACTCTTGATCCAACAATTGTTGTGTTCAAATTTCTTATTAAATTATAGCAGAGATACAAAAGAAAGGGGATTGGAAATGACCGCCCACGCCCTATGTAAAAGGACTGACATCCGGTGAAGCACTCCGTGTAATTATTGCGCTCGCAAATAATTACATGGAGGACTGCGCTACGGTTTTGTATCCCTGGTTTCTAGCTCTCCTATCCACTAGAGATCACTCAGGGCCTGGGAGATACTTGAGAGAAGTAAGCTTATACCACTGACAAGCTCTAAGTCCGTTGTCTTTACTCTGTTTCCAATTTTTTTGAGTTTAGCTTGAATTACTGTATGTCAACTTTTCTCTGTCCCTCCTGTGAAGTCAAAACAGCAAAGGACATTGCTTGACTTGGTTATTATGTATCTAAGTGCTACATAGAATGGCTTCATGCTATAAATAAGCTGTACTGTTCATAAACGTTTGCAGTATAGTCCTTTAAACTGCTTTAGTATGCTTTAAGACACACCACGGGCCTGTCCCTCCTACGACTTCATAGTAAAGGCTATTTCTTCTTGCATAGCATTTATTTGTCTAGTAATAGTGGCTGCGTTGCTTAGTCGACTTTTTAGAGCTAAATTCTCTTTACTTTTTAGAAAAATCAACATTAAAAATGATCAATTTCACTGTTTCTATGTACAGCACATTGTAGAGCAGTCAAGACAGGTAATGAGCATGCTGACTATAAATATAATCCTTTGTAGTTTTAGCCACGCCCTATAACGCGGAATGCTTCACGCAAAAATTTCGTAAAAATTTCGTTTCCAATCCCCTTTCTTTTGTATCTCTGATTATAGCAAATCATTGAGAAATTGAAATTACAAAAGTGTGTTCAGTTTGCAGTGCTCTTGCACACTATAGAGAGATAGTCCTCCCTCCATGCAGTGTGACAGCCAGCACCGTCGCGAGTATGTGGCACTGCATCGCTGGCCCCCCGCCCATCCGCCCATGGGACCATCTGGGATATCTGCAGCAAATGCATAATACATTAGTCTCAAGCAATGGTTGTTGTATAAACCACCTACCTATTGAGGCTATCCCAGTCCAGTTGATTAGAAGGTTCTGTTAGTTTCCAGTTGGTTTGAAGGTTATGTTAAATCCAGGTGGTTAGAAATCGAGTATAGTTATACGTACTGTCTATATACAGGGACAAAGCATCATGTGTGTATATAGTACTAGGCACACCCACAGCTCACATGAAGGTGTGGAAAGGTAGGTGTGGCCTTGCATTAGAGGCGTGGTCACATGTACATTGTAGGTGTGGCCTGACTACTCCTCCTGATCATTTTTCTTCTTTTATGATTTATAACAACGAAAACGAAAAAAGAAATGAAAATATGAAGGGGCCCCCAATAAATAAAATGAGTTGATGATTGAATTATGACTGATGAGATGTAGTTGAGTGTAGTAGCTGTGGGTACAAGGGCAGAGGGTTAGAATACACACACACGATTGTATAGGACAATAATGTTGCAACTCATAATACACACACAACACTATAATTATAGCATGTACAGTGGAACCCCTCTATAACGAACACCTTTGCATGCATGGGGATCAATGTTTAGGCCTTTATACATCAGAGGTGGCCTTTGTTGAGAGGTTGTTTTAATTGTAGTACACAAACTGTTATTTGGGACCTGAGTGCCTGGCCTTTATTCGGAGGTGGTTGTTAACAGAGGTTCCACTGTAATACATATATAATATCCGACTAGAAAAACATTTGCAATGTGAAAAATTGCTAGGATTGGCCAGGGGAACCACAAAAAAGCGTGGGAACAAGAAATCAGACGAGAGCATAACTCCAATCCGTTACAACGTCAATCACATGTATACTGGTAGTTTTCCCATGTTTTCCCAGCCAATATGCCACGCAATTTTTACTGGTGGAGTGATGACCAATCCCTATATATATTTATTATACATCCATTTTAGAATGTGGGGCACATAATCATGATGATTTGTGATGAATTGATGTTCCTAATACATGCAGTGTTGAGCACAGGTACACACAGTCCATCCATGAGTAGTAACATGCACGGACCGTACTGGTGACTGCATGGAATGATGTGGTGGATGGAAGCTGATAGGTGGATCTGGAACACAGTCTATTATTTAATATACTATGTATTGTACATGTTCATGACGTTGTAACGGATTGGAGTTATGCTCTCGTCTGATTTCTTGTTCCCACGCTTTTTTGTGGTTCCCCTGGCCAATCCTAGCAATTTTTCACATTGCAAATGTTTTTCTAGTCGGATTCCCTTTCTTTTTCAGCACAGTTTATGTATCATGACATGCATAAGTGGAACGTCAAGAGGCAGTACAAGAAGAGAAGACAGGACTATAATCAGATATCTTCTCGAATATCTCTGGACTAATAATTATAGTATAATGAGTAATAATTTATTGCTTGATAATTATGTTGAATTTGCGAATCAGTATTAAATGACAGCCATTTTAAGAGCATGATATCTAGCCAGTGCATATAGCATGCCTGTCAGAGAAAGGGAGCTAGAGCTGAACAGTGTGAAGAAAAGGAACACCTCAGGCTCTGGAAAAGCACTGCTGCACTGATTTTAGGCGCACGGTTTATTAGCCACGCCTATCTATTATTATTGGCCACAACGCAATTGCTGAGTCATTAAAGATGGCGGAATTGTCTAGGTAAGAGAAATAGAGACTGAGAGGTCATCTGCCTCGTGGAAGCAATCGCAAATCTGAAGAAGCGCTTTGTAATCCAGGTTGTAGTCGTTTGGAAACCCTGTGCAGAATGTCCTGGAGATGGCTGTACTTGGAGTAAATGCTGGGCAAGAAACTTACTTACTTACTTACTTAATCACTTACTTACTTACTTACTTAGTCAGTGAGACAAAGAGCGGTGAAACGTCGAAATAGTGCAATGTTTAAAATGAAAATATTCATTCATTAAAATGTTTATGGATTATGAAATGAGAGATACAAAGAGAGAAAAGGCTAAATAAACTATCTGTTCAGCCAGTTTCTTGATGTGGCCTTTCCCTGCAGATATAGAACAGTTTGAACATGAGTCAAAATAATTGAAATATTGCTAAACACAGGCAAACCCACTGCCAATCCTATGTAAAATGTAAAAACCTACTGGTTTTACTAATAGACACTCACTTTTTCTTAAGGAGGAGGACATTGTATTCCACCAATGCCAGTGATGTCATTGCCGGTGAAGAGATGCTCCATACAGACTTGACTTAATTCAGTATAGTAGCAGTAAATACTCTGTATAGTGTTGTTTCCTCTAGTATTCTCCAAATTCCGCCAGTGGTCTGTATTGTGATAATAACATTGTTAGGGCAGAGGTTAGGACACAGCATGTAATGTAATGCTCATGCAGTAATAATAATGATGCCTATTATTATAATGCTGGATATAACTCCACCCTTGCAGTACAACCCAGGTGAGGAGTGCCAGTATCAGTCGCTGTCCGTCCACTGTCCCTGTATAGAAACAATTATACACATGCCTACTAGACTATGACCACTTAAGCCTCTCAATACTAACATTTAACACTATGTGTGTATACAGTTTATGCTACACAAGAGTAGCTAGGGGGAGGGGCTTAGTATCATGTGATACAAATCACACACACTCACTCGTCCTTAAGGAGGAGGACGTTGTTTGTATTGAAATCCTTCCAGTGATATAGAGACTTGACTTGAGTATAGCAGTAGGAGTATAGTAGATAGGCTTGCTGTTTCCTGTAATCTGGTGAGCATGGCAGAGAGGCATGCATGGGGACACATGCATGGGGGGGAGTGGGACTCAATACTAAAGGAGTCAGTCTCAGTCTCAGTACATGTCTAATAGTGTGTTTTTTCGAGTTAAAATTAATCAGCTCTGCATTGCTTGCTTGGAATTCCAACAGTAGTCTGTATTGTAAAACACAATAGATTATTAGTGTAGAGGTGAGGAACACATAACATGGAATTCAGTACTAATACAATAATGCTCATGTCAGTCATAATTATTATAATGGTCAGTAACTTACAAACACACACACACAAGAGTAGCTAGGGGGAGGGGCATGTCATGTGATACAGATTATACACACTCACTCGTCTTTAAGGATGGGGAAGTTTGTTAATTCTGCCAGTACGTAGAGATATGATCCATATCGTGCAGACTTGTACTTGAGTAGTAGCAGTGCGTTGTATAGACTGGACGCTTCCTCTATTAGAGTTCCATTAGTGGTCTCCGGCCGGCTCAGAACATGTATTGTGACAAGAGGTGATTGGGGTCAGAGGTCAGGACACATCATTATAGCATGCTAATTGGACACAATGCTCAGTATAATGAACGTCATTATAATGCTCAGTAACTACATAATTGTAATGCTCAGTAAAATACAACTGCCATTCCAGCCTCCTATCCATGCAGGTGAGGAGTGCCAGTATGAGTCCTTGCATGTTCCTCCAGTGTCCCTGTAGAAACAATTATACACATCAACCAGAGCAGCTCAGTATAGTGTGTATTGATTGCATGAGAGGATACCAACACACACACAACAGTAGCTAGGGGGAGGGGCTTAATGCCATGTGATATAGATTATACACACTCACTCGTCCTTAAGGAGGAGGATGTTGTTTCTTCGAGTGGCTGGAGATACTTGACTTGGGGACTTGAGTAGATAGCTTGTCTTAAAGATATTTTGTAGACTTAGACACTTGATTTTGCAGTTTTAACGTTTTTTGTCGTCCATTTTCAGTTCTGTAGAAATCAATAGAGCAGGTCATCTAACACACACAACTGCAGCCACAGTAATATGCTAGTACAACACTCCTCACCAGTCACTCTATTCCAGGCACCATAGTCTCCAACACCAACACAACACAATAGAGTGACTATTGAAATAATAGAGCTCTATATAATAACGAGGGGCCCCTCAAAACATAATAGCTGATAATTATGAATGAGATGACTGGTCTTTGTAATAGTCGAGTGTGATAGATGAGGAGATATCGTTGTGTATGGCCGGCCATACATGTACGTGTAGCCTTCAAGAAGATTCGTTAGTGTTCGTGGCCGGCCACCTGATTGGCGAGTATAGAAGAATCGAGAGTCTTGAGAACGGGCTTGATTTTGAAAAAAATAATGTAGAGAAATCTCATGTGTCAGCTTTTTATAAGATTTTCCGCGCATGCGTTTACAGATTATTATTATTGCTGGCTCAGCAGTTTTCTGCAGAAAAGAAGGAGGGGCTGGATATTGTACAATGCAGCAACCACATTGCATAAGCAGTCAGAGACACTTTCTCCGGTCCATGTAGTCACACACAGTTTGCTATGACCTTGTATAACCTGTTGTAGGGTTCATTGGACCTTTTTGGTAACTATAAATTCCTTTGTTGCATAAGCAGTCAGAGACACTTTCTCCGGTCCATGTAGTCACACACATTTTGCTATGACCTTGTATAACCTGTTGTAGGGTTCATTGGACCTTTTTGGTAACTATAAATTCCTTTGTTTCTCTATGAGGCCACTGTTAGTTGCATTTGTTTCAGATGAGTATACTAGCTCGACCCCGATGAGGGAGGGAGGGAGGCCTTTATTACTCATTATCCCATTATTATATTTTGATGACGTTATATCCTGTTTTTTAACTGACGACAATACACAAAAGGACGGAGTATGAAAAAAATAATTTAATTTTTTTACGCACTGGCTGTTTGGTGCACAATGCAACTTGCAACATGGCACATGGTAAAATAATGCAATGTCAGCCAAAAAAAGGACTTTGACCTCAAATAATGGCTGACTTAATTGAGGAGGTGAGCAAAACGAGGAGGGAGGTTGATCTGAAACAAGTATGCATGCAACTAACAGTGGCCTAAACATGATTATTACAGTCACAATGATGAGAGCCTTCATGTCTTCTTATACGTAGCGTCGGAGAGTTTGGAGCTTTTTGAAGAGGCAGTTGATTGATCTTCAGTGAGTATGATGCACTTTCTGCAACTGCTTTTATACACGGATGTTAATAAAAGGGATATCCCTGCATGCACAGACAAATCTATAAAGACATGCACCTTAATATCGGCAGCCCTTGAGGCTCCTGAAGAATGAGGAAAAGAGTCCATATGTGTGTACCTCCCATGCAGACACTATAATTTGTTTCATCTTCTATAATGAAGTGCATCAGTTGGTTAACCCATGCAGCCATCTACATCTATATAAGTCGAGACCAGGCCGATTTTAATCGGCCTGGTCTCGAGGCTATACTATAAGCCATGCACCATCACAAATACACTGAGGTGCCTTTTCTTACTACTCAACATCCAGGTAATCTAATTCTTCATTATACTGATAGCTTCCAAGTAACCTGCTTCCAATAATTTCACCGTCAAGCTTTGTTGGGGAACTCGGAGAGATCATCTTTGTCGTGAATTCTTGTCGGATAGATAAATATTTTGGTCACATTTTTGCTTATGTAATTAAATAGCTGGACCAGATTATGGTGCTGTTATAACACTTGCAGAGTGTACTCTATATAGAACAATCAATAACATGATCTTGGTTTTGACATCTACACCGGCTTTATATAATACATCTACATACAACTTTGTATATGCATGATTGTATAAGCATTCTCAGCACATTCCTAGCTTTTGTCATCGTATAACTATTGAGTATATACAAGCTTTGCAGTTTGTTGAGGAACTTAGATTCTCAAAAATTGTTGAGTGTCCTGAGGTATTTCACATCTGTATCACCTTGTTTGCTTTTATCGGGACCTTATAGGCTATTTTTGGCTTTCTCCATCGAAACTTGACACTGTTACTAGCTATATAATCTTATTTATCGAGACAAAAAAGAGGTGTAATTTTGTATTAGTTTTGTATTGCTTTGCTTTGAATTTCAGGTACGGAAATAACTTTGATGCAGTATACTCTTGGTTTGAACACAGTTTAGAGAATCCTTTTACGTCACTGTTTGCTCTTATAATTATATAGACTATAGCTAGTACTCGCGTTCCAGAAGTTTGAGTTGCACTGAGTGCATGCAATATTGTAGTGTGTAAAGAACGCTGGATGGTTATCGGGCTTTTCCTGTTTAACTTGTAACGTGCATGTGGTAGTGTCCGGTGCCTGAGATATATATATAATTATGTTCGTTGGCAATCCTAGTTGTAGAAACTGGTGACATAAATGTATTAGCTATATACTTGAGGACTCTTATAATTATAATAATATACCTACTTATTTTTTCATTCCGATTCGGAACGTTATATCTCATGTTTTGTATGGGCTATCGTCAATTGCTCAGCTGTTAGCGATTGTTCCTTCACATTGCTCTCACATTCAACAGTTACAATGTCTATACGGTCTTTTGAAAGCACTTTGAACTCTACTTCGGCATGCACGAGCATGTATAATGGGTTTCCTGTAATAAGCCTAACTGCTATTTGCATAACAGGTTTGCGAGAAAATAAAATAATGTATAATGTACCACTCAGCATTAATTATCATGGGAAATAGCATACCTGATCTGACTGTATGAATGATGCTGATATCAATTTCAGTTGTGCATAATTATACTCAGACATGAACAAGCTAGTTGGTAGCTTATAAGTTAAAATTTTGAAATGCCCATGGCTAGTATTCTACAGATATAATAGCTGTTATACAAATCATCGTAAGCAGGTCTTTATGCAATGGACAACCATGCACGGGAATGAGTTGTCAGGACGGATTGTCACTACATATATATAGTGCCAATACAGAACTTTAACAATAATACTGTGCAAATAGTGTGCTACAAGGAGAATTAGGGGGAGCCCCAAGGCTGTCAGCCTGATGATATATTTTCTTTTTCTTATTATTCTCTTTCAAATTTTACTACGTAGCGGTGGTGTTCAGTCTGTCAATTATCAGTGATGATTTTTAAATTATTATTTTGTAGCTATATCGAACCATTCGTACTTATTATCATAATTATGCATGTGCTATTAATTAACGTGTGCCTGGCCAATTGTGGATTCAATCTAACATGCAGTGGTAATATCGGGATCTTTAAATCACACAAAAGAGTATAATTATAGCCTCGATCCCTATAGTTGTTCACCTATTATAACCATTATAAGAGCGAAAAATCGGCCTGGGATCGAGGCTACAATGTGCTGGGCTTAATATAAAGACATCAAAAATCTATTTGTAGTTGTATACTGCATGATATAGCATTACCTGAGGTATAGCCTCTTTCCCAGCCTCATTATCTCTATTTCAACATTGTTATAAATCGGCCCGGGACCACATTACAGAAAGTCCTCTATAATAATTATATTTAGTGCCGAAAGATAAAGTACTCCTCCATGCATGCCATGCCTAGTGGCTATAGTGCTTATACAGTACATATCTTGTAATAACTAATAATAAGATGTGAGAATATAATTATTATAGGTCGACCAGACTCTGATCAAGAGGGTCAAATTATGCTAATTATTATAATTATACAATGTGCTGCCAACATTTCAGTACTCTTCTCTCGTGTAGATGAACTAGCCGACCCTTTAAATGGTTTCAGTCTGGACCACCGTGAGAAGCAGCTGTCAGGTACGTGTGAGTGTAGTGGTTAGTATCATTGTGTGTATACTGTGTTAGAACTCAAAATGTTAGTGATGCATCATATGAGGTCCGCAATAATTATACTAAGGTGCATGGCTTGGCTATAATTATATAATGTTTCTTCTTGCATAATAAATTATTCATATTTTACAGTGGCCCTGAGGTAGTATACCGTACACACATAATAATTTTATAGGCTCGTCGTTTTATGGTGTAATTGTTCTGTCAACTATGTTCGGATTCTCTTATTATTCCTGCAGCTCTATAGACTGACTGTGTGGAGGTGTCACGGAGAGTGAGTGCAGAGGTGGCTGAATTGAACTTTCAGCTAAAAAAACACTCATTAATTCACAACATCGATCTATAAGCTATAATTATAGCTATGTTAAATAGCCTATCAAACACTTGTACTTAATTCTGCATTGAAACATGTATAGAGAGGTATTACGTTGTCCCTATATAGCTTTATTGGAGGTTACACTACACTTGGCCTGGCTACACTGTAAAAAAAATTATGTGTGGTTTTGACGCAGAGTGCGTGGCTATTGTGGCAAACGTGCCTTTTTTCTTGCGTTTTTTCCTGATAATTGCCACAATAGTCACGCACTTGCGTCAAAACCACACACCATTTTTTACAGTGTACATGCAGTACTGTGTATATTGAATAACCCCATGCATGCATATATACATTCAAGCGCTGGTCTGAAAGATATACCACTCACTGCATGCATGGATATAAGTTATGACTTGGTGCGCATGAGCAAGCAAGTTATATAATTATATGGACGGTATAGTGTTTGTTGCTCAAGGATCAATGAAGTGCGTGTATAAGAGTTTCTATATAGGATAGTCATGGATTGAAATTTGTGGATTTGCAAAATAAAATATGCTTGCAAATAATATAATTATGTACTATTCAGTGCATGCAGCCTTTTCAGAATGAACTGTGTGTAGCAAAACTTGTCCATGCATAGAGTCTATAATAATTATACTTAATATTAGCACTATAATTATATAGAATGCTATAATAGCTATAATTATTGGTATAATAGGTATAATTATATATAGCTGCACTGAAGAGAGCTGAAACGCTCCGATCCACTGATGCAGTATGCCATTAATTTTGCATCCTTTTCAGCAACAAGCATGCATGCATGCATGCATGGTTGATCTCATCATTTCCTACCCTTTAATTTGAGTTTCCCTGCATGTGATTCTGCCTGACAGTCTGTATATAATAATCATTAGCACGGTAGTGCTAATAGTAGGGTTGGGTCGAAAACAGCAAAAAATCCCCCTCTGGATCTCACCCAAGACACAAGACACAGTTATTTTGAGTTTATATATCTGTTGCCCATATATCATTTGTGACATTTGTGTGAAATATGAACTGAATTGAACATTGTACAAAAAAGTTATAAGAACAGCAAACTAAAAAAACAACAACTTTTTCTTCACCTTCCTCTCACATTCTTCAGTCAGATAATCTAGAGAACTGTAGGTCCACAGGACAAACTAATGGCACCGTACTGTTCTCTGTCGCCTTGGGTAGTGCTGTAACTAATCTATTTCCTTCAAAGTTAAATTTGCTAGGGTGTTAGCTACTCCCTCTTTAATGAGTGCAGAGGTGAGGTCGCCATTGTTTACCTATACTGAGCATGCTCAAACACAATTCCTTATGTCAGAAAAAAATGGTATTGCTATTATGCCCACGAGCATGTATACTATTGAGCATGCGCGTTGGCTCTCACCTGCATTGAGATTCTGCAAATAAACTCACTGAAGTAAGAACTGCTTTAAGGTTTCCCTGCTGGCATTTCTGAAGGAAGAACTGCTTATCCTCTGCTGGAGCCAGGTATTCTTTACTAATCATTAGCACGTTAGTGCTAATAGTAGGGTTGGGTCGAAAACAGCAAAAAGGCCCCCTCTGGATCTCACCCAAGACACAAGACACAGTTATTTTGAGTTTATATATCTGTTGCCTATATCATTTGTGACATTTGTGTGAAATATGAACTGAATTGAACATTATACAAAAAAGTTATAAGAACAGCAAAACTACAAAAACAACAACTTTTTTTTCATCTTCCTCTCACGTTCTTCAGTGAGATAATCTAGAGAACTGTAGGTCCACAGGACAAACTAATGGCACCGTACTGTTCTCTGTCGCCTTGGGTAGTGCAGTAACTAATCTATTTCCTTCAAAGTTAAATTTGCTAGGGTGGAAGCTAAGCTCTCTTTAATGAGTGCAGAGGTGAGGTCGCCATTGTTTACCTACTGAGCATGCTCAGACATAGCAGAAAGCATGGCCACACCCCTCACCACTTAAGATCTATAGCAACAGTAGTGTTTTGCACTGTCAATTCTTACCGCTCCAGTTAATGCTCCTTGCTAGCCTCGATCCCAGGCCGCACTTCATCAGGGAATCACTCTTAGACGGCCGCGCCGGTGAAGGTGGCTAGGCTAGCTCCTCGCATGCAAGTTAAGTTGACACAAGCTCTTATCTGAGCAGCTTTTATTCTGCCCCTAATCATAAATTTAAGTTATCATAAAGTTCTTGGTCTTGCAGAGATGCATGCAATAATCATATGGCTTATGATTATTGCATGCATGCATCTATATACAAGACCAAGAACTTTAGGCCACTCCAAGTGACACTCTGGTTTCTGGTCCTGAAGTTATTCTAATTGCATGCGGGCGGGCGGCTTTTCTCATTATGTCATTATCAATTTCACCTTATGAATCTCATTATTTTGCAAATGAATATCATTATCACACTATTTTGTACTACATGGACCATTCTGCGCATGCGTAGTAGAAATAATGAGATAGAAATCCAATAATGAGATAGAAATCTAAGAATAAAATCTGATGCGGGCGGTGGACCAGAAACCAGAGTATCACTTGGAGTGGTCTTATGATAATTATCATGACAGACACTGCAACAGTGCAAATAAAAATTCGATCAGCCTACAGCTAGCTAGCTAGCTAGATCTAGCTGTAGCAACTTTCTTTTTTATCATAGTACTATGGTAATGCCACCTACTGAAAATATTTGATCTAGGTAGCACCATAGAATCTATGTGCTGGTACCTATAAGAAAAAAGTATACAAACAAGTGTATTTGTGAAAAAAATAATGGTGAGAAGTATAGACTACCATATAGCGCGAAATTTTCAAGGGGCTTAATTTTCACGGATTTCGTGGGTTAGCAATCATACACGAAAATTAAAATTGTTCTTTAATTAGAATTACCTGCTATAACGTGCAAAGGCGTGGCTTCCGGTAAGCAGTCATTCCGCGAACATTGTGCAACGAAATGCTTTTAGAGGCCAATCCACGAAATATAAGTGCCTCGAAAATTTCGCGCTATACGGTATAATATTATATCTATGGTTGCATGTTGGATAAGCTGTTCAAACCAAAAAAGGAGTGCACAAGATGGGTAACCCTAAAAAAACCGCCCATTAACAAAACGTGATTAGTTACGTGGCCTCCCAGGACCACTCTATGCATGCATGCAGTGAAAAAAGTTTGCAAACAGGTGCAAAAAACATTTTTGAAAAAATGGGGAAGAGTAGGGTTGGAAGAGCATTAGCCTCGATCCCAGGCCGAGTTTTCGCTTTTATAACGGTTAGGCGAACAACTGGGCCTGGTATATACTAGTTGTCTGCGCATGCGTCAAATTTTCATTGTATATTTGTGGTCGGCAAAAATATTTAATAAATCAATAATCGAAATTTGTACACAGAAAATGCACAGAGTGAGTACACAAAAGATGCACATAGGGAGCTGCTTCACAAAGGCCTGGGGAGTTGCCAGTTGTGCTGCAGCACAATTACAGTGACCCAGGGCAACTTCAAGATGATTGAATGCCTTATTCAAATTACGTTTCAAAAAGATTTAGCAGGCTGCTGGACTTCTCTGATTCTAGGCCCCAACTTGTAACTCATTGCTTGAGAAAACGTAGATTCTCTTGATGTCTCTGAGCTACCCAGCAACGCTCGAATGAGCAGGTCATACTCCAGTCCTGTGTCTGTGAGTATAGGACAATATTAAAAGAAACCAAAGACGGTTAAACCCTTACCTCAAACTGTCCAGTCTCGTCCGTTAGTATAGCCAAGAGGAGCACTGTTGGGATAGCTGGATATTAGCCATTGCTCCTGTACAGAGAAGTAGACATTTTAAATATGTGTAGATCTATACATATTAAATTTCTCGGTTATAGTGTCATTGTCGACGAGCTGATGATGGCAGCACCAAGTTCTCTAGCTCAAACTCTTCACTTGATCCACCATATTAATGATGAAACTATAGTCTACCTACATTCTTGCCAAACATGAACAAGACTTGATAGCATAGCCGGCCATAGGGCCCACACAAAAATATCTGACCTTAACAAGCTTGACAAAGCTTTATACCTCTTCCCTTGTTGTTCAGTCTTCAGAATAAGCTTCAGAGAAGAGAGAAGCTTCAGCTAAGAGCCATTCCAATCGATTCCAATAATGATAAAACGGGAACTGACTTCTAGTACACGATAGTACACAAATATAAATGTCACAAAAGTGAACGAGAATATCCATTCGTCAGAATCTGACAAACGACTGACGCATGCGCAGACAACTAGTACCAGGCCCAGTTGTTCGCCTAACCGTTATAAAAGCGAAAACTCGGCCTGGGATCGAGGCTAGAAGAGCATTAGCCTCGATCCCAGGCCGATCCGTCTCTAATTGAACGCTAGGTCGCCTCCTCGGCCTGGTATTGATTGTATCTGGGCGTGTATCTGGGCATGTGCTGTGGTTGCTGTGGTTGCTCAGGTATTCGCTAAAAAAGAGCGAATACCTGAGCAAGGTGGAGCGAATAGAACACTAATAGTGTATGTAAGCATACTTACTCTGTAAAATCACCGTTAAATCACAAAGAACTCCGTGTCATAGGTCTATTTGTTTAGTTTGTCATAGATATAGGCTTAGCTAGCTAGAGTGGGAGGAGCTGTCTTGTGCGAAGGAAGAAGGAGCATCACTCTTGTGAAAGAACAGACCTAGGTTCTCAAGTTTCTGCTATCAGTGACTACCTTTGATTGACTACACAATTTAATACAAGCGCTTGATTAGACCATTGATTGCCAGATACACTTGGTAGAGTCTATCCTCAGACTCTGGCCATCGATCTCTTGTATACTATGCTCAGGGGTGTCCACAAGTGGCTGGGCCTGGGATGTATTGTCAAGGTGAGTGATATAAATCAATAATCCCCTTTCATCATTGGAAATTGTACACTATAGCCTATAGCCCAATCCTTGGTATCTGGATCAAGATATGACATTACGGCACTGACACTGGTGTTGTGTTAGCCTCCTTCACCGGCCTTCAAGGAAGTGCGGCCTGGGATCGTGGCTAGTTTGTGTGGACCATCACTGTGAGTTACAAAATGTATAGTGGAATGGTGAATTTAAGTTCATACTAATTTGTATACAGGAGCAAAATGGAACCTTCCCCTCCAACCCCCGTCGTACTCCTCCTAGCTGATGGGTGTGAACTAATTGAAAGAGGATGCCCCAGTGCCACTCGTGTCCTTCCCAAGGGTCCGATCTTATAGAACTACCTGCACTAAAACTACTGACGTGGAATGGCTCTTTCAACACTTGTGGTTGCTATCCTGACCAGTGACGTCAGGATTCTACTGTCTCTTGATGCACTGTGAACACACAATCTTTGTTATGCCACCTGAAGGCTTAGCAGGCATATCCAACGCAGTATTTATTAAGTCTTTCTGGAAGCTTTTGTTTGAGATCTTCGCTTCTAAACATCTGCATTTTATTATAGACGCAGTACTGCTGTGCACAGTATTAATTTCTAGTGTCATTATATCATTATATCGCTGTATTTTTAGCCAACTGTGATAAACTGAAGATTTTACAGTCATAGCTGATACTTACCAGTTTCCGGTCACGCCCAGATACAATCAATACCAGGCCGAGGAGGCGACCTAGCGTTCAATTAGAGACGGATCGGCCTGGGATCGAGGCTAGAAGAGCATGTGCATTGAAGTAACAAAAAGTTCGAAAACAAGATTGTGGGTTGGTATAGTCTTTGCATGCTCCAACTAGGAGTGGGGCTCAATCTTTACGATCTTTAACAGTTGGGTCCAGCACTACTTCGAGTTTTGGTGGGCAGGGCTCATCTGTAGAGTCTCAAATTCAGGAGGTGCTATTCATGTACTCTTGTAATTATACACTATGTGTTTCGGTGCTGGTCCTCCCTGGTTGAAAGAAAAATCTCATTCAAATGCATTATTACTGTATCGAAACACATGCAAGTTGATGGTCAAATAGGGGATCGAGCGCCTCGCATAAAGAAAAAGGTGAACGAGAAGTAGTGCTGCATGGACCCATGCCAACTGTTAAAGATCGTAAAGATTGAGCACCACTCCCAACTAGTTGGAGCATGCAAAGACTATACACCAACCCACAATCTCGTTTTCGAAATTTTTTGTTACTTCAATGCACATGCTCTTCCAACCCTACTCTTCCCCATTTTTTAAAAAATGTTTTTTGCACTTGTTATAGTAATGTTTGACATAATTATCCTCATGCAGATCAGAGGCATATGTCACGCAGGACTACGGCACCAGTTAGCCAAACTACCTAGTACTGTTCAATGTAAGTCAATGTTCATATATTATAGTCATAGACACAGGCATCCAAAGCAGAGATGATATATTCAATCATACCGTATATTCAGCACAACACACGTGCTGCTATTAATAGACTAACCTATAGCTATTAATAGAATAACATAACGAGTATAGGTAAGGATCGTTACATATCCCCCCCTGAGTTTGGGGTTCGTCCTCGAAACTCAGGTATGATATTTAGGAATAACAGTCAAAACAAAAACACAGTTTTACAGTTCATTGTTGTATACAGTTCATTGTCGTAATTCATTTCTTGGAGCGAGAACGTGTCATTGGACCAGTATATTGATCAACGTAGGAAGTCACATCACTTGAACGGTTACATTTGGCTTTTCGAGATCTACGGACACGTCCACTCCATACTTGATCACCTTGTTCGGGATAACACATGCGGACTCGATTCAAATGAACGAAGATTGAATCGTCTTAGGGTCGACCAACGAGCCGAACTTCAACGTTGGTATCAGTCACCTTTAACACACGGTAAGGACCGTGAAAGGGCCGCGATAGTTTCCAGGTTTTACCTTGTTGTTCTGCGGGCATGAAAACCATCACTCGATCGCCGGGATGCACTTTTGGTTGTTTAGTCACACGGTCGTAAAAACGTTTCTGAGAAATTTGTGAACTCTCAATACTCTCACTAGCCAGCTTCCAAGCGAGAGACAAACTAGAGACGAGATCCAGTTTGAAATCATCAGCATCCACGGCATAAGGACTCCGGTTCTGAGCGAGCAAACTCTCGGTTGGAATGCGGGGGTCACGTCCATGCATTAGGAAAAAGGGCGATTCCTTAGTTGATTCCTGAGCACTACACCTGTAGGCAAACAACAAGTACGGAAGGTGTACGTCCCAGTCTCGGTTGTGGACATTGCATGACTTGGCAATCATGTTGGTGAGAGTCATATTAAATCGTTCCACCATGCCATCAGTTTGGGGGTGGTAGCCCGATGTATTGATTTTTCTTACATCAAGTAATTTGCAAATTTCTTGCACCAATGTCGACAGAAAATTAGCACCACGGTCAGACAACAACTCCTCAGGAATACCGTGTCGACACACTATTTGCTCAGTGAACAACTTTGCAATTGTCTCGGCCTTCTGATCAGGTATTGCAAATGCTTCGGGCCATTTCGTGAAATAATCCATAAATACAGCCACGTACTTGTTACCATTAGTTGTGAGAGGTAACTGTAGTATATCGACGGCAACTCGATGAAATGGACCGCCAACAGGTATCGGATGTAGAGGAGGTTTGAAACATCTGCGGCCCGTCTTGCGAGTGGAA
The DNA here is from genome assembly GCF_963675165.1 of Halichondria panicea. NCBI lineage: Eukaryota > Metazoa > Porifera > Demospongiae > Suberitida > Halichondriidae > Halichondria > Halichondria panicea. The sequence goes on from NC_087383.1 coordinate 6,513,665, forward strand.
CATTCCAGGCACGAGTGACAAAACTTGTTGACATCATTCCTCATACTAGGCCACCATAAAGTACGTCTCAGGCGATCGTGGACTTTCTTATCAGCAAGGTGTCCTGCAAAACGACCCTTGTGAGCTTCTTCCATCAGCTGTTGTCGTAGACTCAGAGGTACGGCTATACAAGGGCGGTCTCTATCTTCTCTATAGAGTACACCATTAACTACAGTGAAGTACTTGCTTTCTAGCACGATCTTCTGAGATGACTTCTCATCAAGAGGTAATTCTCCATGTTGCAGGTAATTGCGCATAGTGACGAAGTCACTATCCTCAGCTTGGAGTCGACCAACTTCTTCTGCATCAGGTATAACAGGACTGTAGTCTTGAGCAACAGATTCCACAGCACCAATTGAACTCTCCGTGAGCAACTCGTCTTTGTCAATAGAATTCTCTGTGAGCAACTCTTTTTCATCAGATCCGTTCGGGGTATCTTCTTCCTCAATCCTCGAGAGAGCATCTGCGTTTGTGTGCTTTCGTCCTGGCTTGTGTTTGATAGTGAGATCCATCTCTTGTATGGTTAAGGCCCATCTCGCCAGCTTGCCAGATGGTTTCGGCGTATTGAGAATAGCCAGACAAGCGGTATGGTCAGTAACCACGGTGCATGGGTGTCCAAGTATGTATGGTCGGAAATAGCGCACAGCCCACACCAGTCCTAGTGTCTCTAGCTCCGAGATACCATAGTTACTTTCGTGTTTGTTGACAGATCGTGAAGCGTAAGCCACCGGGTGTATTGATCCATCTGCTTGTTGTTGGGCCAAGACAGCACCCAACCCGACTGTACTTGCATCAGTCTCCAGAATAAAACTGCAGTTAGGGCCAAACCGAGGATATGTCAACACAGGGGTAGTCGTCAGCGCCAATTTCAGCTTCTCAAAAGCGGACTTGCACTCTCTAGTCCATCGAAACGGAACGTCTTTCTTGGTGAGTTTGTGTAGTGGAGCAGCCACTTCAGCAAACTTAGGTACGAAGCGACGGTAGTAGGACGCAAGTCCTAGGAAACGTCTCAGGGATGTCACATCCACAGGACACGGGTAACACTTGATCCTTTCCGTTTTTGACGGGTCTGGTTCAATACCAGTCGCAGAGACTACGTGACCAAGAAAATTGACTTTATCTTTCAGGAGCTCACATTTCTTTGGCTTTAACCGAAGCAAAGCCGACCTCAAGCGACTAAACACTTGGCGTAGATGTTGTAGGTGGTCCTGGAACGTCTTGGAAGCCACTAGTACGTCATCGAGGTATACAAAACAACAATGATACTCCAACCCAGAAAGAACTCTCTGCATTACCCGTTGAAAAGTGGCAGGTGCATTACACAAACCGAATGGCATCCTAGTGAACTCAAAGAGGCCATTGTGAGTAGTGAAGGCACTCTTCTGGCGAGCATCAGCGTCAAGCTTGATCTGCCAGTAACCAGAAGCAAGGTCTAGGGAAGTGAAGTATTTTGCTTCGCCGAGGGAGGTCAGTATATCGTCCACACGTGGTAGAGGGTACACGTCTTTGCGTGTGAGAGAGTTAAGTCGACGATAATCTACACAAAACCTGAGGCTACCGTCTTTTTTGGGCACCAATACGACAGGGCTTGCCGTCTTCATCAACTACTTGGACACCAAGCGGCAGTAACGAGTTCATCCCCAGTAAACATGGTTGTTCGCTATCGGGCTGTATAAACACTGGTACCGTCACAGATTGGGATCGTAGGGTAATACAAAGGGATACTTGGGCAGTAATACATAATTCCTTGCCTCCCTTCTGGCCATCCTTGCCATAGAGTTTCACTGTCGGTAGTTCTAGCGTGGGGACATCCTGTCCAGTCTCACGAATGTGTCGGGCTACCTCATGGAATGCAGATCGTGACAGGATGGTAGACTGGGCTCCAGTATCCACAGTGGCCAGAATCGGGATCCCTTCTACATCAATTGTTACTTCCATCAGAGGACCCACAGCTTCAGCTGTCTTCGTAGAGGCAATTATAGTGTTCACATCGCTACCCTCTTGTAGCTGCAACAGGGTTCCTTCACATTCTAGTCTTCTTTCGGCTAAGAGTTGCTCTAGCTGAGCCTCGGTTAGATCCTCGGGTCGCACACGCGTCACTACAGCACTGGTGTTAGCGGTCCTGAAAGTTCGTCCAGGGGCTTCTCTCTTGTGCGGACAATCTCGACGAAGGTGACCAACTTCCTTGCACAGATGGCAACGTCTTGAGTCACCAGTCTTCTGTTCACTATTCGGTTTCTTGACAATGTGATCGTCTAGCTTAAACTGTTTAGTTCTGCCTGGTTCTCTGGTCCTAGCCGACTCTTGGTACTGTTTTTCGTATTCTTCGAGCAGACGTGCACGACATAACAGATCGTGAAAACTTTCACCAGGCTTAGGAGGACCAAGCTTTCTTTGCCATACAACTTTCAGGGCTTGATAGAAGCGGCCTTTCAGTAGTCGGTCAAAGTCTTTGCCGCCCATGCATGGGTAGGTCCTTTTACCAAGGTGTTAGATACTTAGACCCAACTGTTCAGTGGTCTCATCGCCTTGTATTCTTCTGTGGAACTCCAATCCACGTAACTCTTCCATTCCACTAGGCTTGAAACGTTGTCGTAGAGATGCAATAGCACTGCTGACATCAGTCTTGCTACTATCTGGGAGGTTTCCGTACGCTTCCAGGGCTGACTTCTCCAAGTGTGTTTTCAGGTGATATAACTGATCATCTGGACCCCAGCCAGAGAACTTGGCTCTCTCCTTGAATAATTCTGCCCATTTACCAAAATTGTCATCGACAGCGTCTTGGCCTTCACCTGTAAACCGAGGTAGAGGAGGAAGGTGTTGTATAATAGCGGCTCTTGCTTGAGCAGCCATAGCATCCGTTTGTGCCTTCATTAGACGGGTCATCACACCCATGACGCTGGTATCAGACTCGGGTATAAGAACTTCAGCAGGAATCGTAGTAGGAGGGGTCGCAGCGGGTACAAACACTGGAGCCGTTGCAGACAAAATTGCCGTCTCTCCGTCATCACGCAATGTCGTGTCTTCACCAAGATCAGCAGGGGTACTAGTAGACGAAGAGTCATCATCGGCTATCGGTTCGGCACTCGTCGAAATTCCAGCTTCACCTTCAACGCCACGTGTGGTTTCCAGGTAGGCCATTCGCTCCAGCAGCCGGGTCTTCTCGTTCTCATGGCTCTTCTTCAAGTCATATATCCACGTTTCCATCCGTTTAGTTTCAGCTTCCTTACGATCAGTTTCTTTGTTGAACACCTGTCTGTGCTCTGCTCGCAAATTCTCGAGCGTACGCAGACTCTCAAGTTCACCTCGCATCACCAATTGACTTAGCTCTAGCTCTAGTCCTGCGATTCTTTCTTCAGCAGCGTCCAGGGACTCTTCCAACTTCAGTTTAGTCTCGTCTGCTACTGATTGAAGCTTTTCCACTACTTCTTCCTTTTCCCGTAGCTGGGCACGTAGGCTTTCAAGCTGGGATGTCAAGTCCTCAATGGTCGGTTCATCCATCTCTGTTACTTGAACTCTAGCTCTTCCTGAGCGTAGTCTAGTTTCTGCTTGAACTTGTTCCAGTTGTCTTAGTTCACGATTCGATTAGTCATAAGCGTTAATTAAGCAGCTGCTAACTAGCACCTGTTCATCAGGTCCTGGCAGGGTCGCCAAATGTCACGCAGGACTACGGCACCAGTTAGCCAAACTACCTAGTACTGTTCAATGTAACACTGGACGAAAAGTTAAATTTCCTGCTACAGTGCAGGCCTGAAATCCTGCACTTTCTCGAAGAACATCACCTTTCCTGACCCGTCCTGTAGCAGAATAGGGCACAATTTCCTGTAGACTTCCGTACACCTATCCTGCAAAACTTCAGGATCGGTGCAGGAAATTGCGCCCTGTCCTGTACATCTCAGGAAATTTAGCTTTTTGCCCAGTGTAAGTCAATGTTCATATTATTATAGTCATAGACACAGGCATCCAAAGCAGAGATGATATATTCAATCATAACGTATATTCAGCACAACACACGTGCTGCTATTAATAGACTAACCTATAGCTATTAATAGAATAACATAACGAGTATAGGTAAGGATCGTTACACATAAGCAGCCGTGATATTTTAACTGATTAACCGCGGATGACGCAAATTTGATTATCGCAAATTAGATTATCGTTAATTACCAACTTTTCATTAATAGTCGGAACAATCACTTTTGATGTAAAACTTTTGCAAAACATATAACTGTAAATCTAGAAAAAGCTAAGTTATAGAGGGTGTAGCATAATTATAATTATAATTATACGTATAATAAAGTGTTCAGCATCAGCATTAGTAATAGTTAACTGTCAATCTAAATGAAAGAGCTAAGCTATAGGGTACAGCATACGTATAATAATTATTGTTAGTGTTCAGCATTAGATCATTGATAGTTAGAACTGCTCCATCTCCATCATCATGACTGTGTGGGAGGACTCAGTTAGTTATTATACAACCGTGTGTAATGATTACGACTGCATGTTAACCGCAGGACGATACAAGGTGAACTTTATGAACCAGTACAATAATTATTAGCTAGATAATTACCGTATTTGTGACAGGGCCTAGGAAAACACCCCTTAACGCGGGTGTACCCAAGTTTATTTTTATTGTTGAATCGGATAAAGCGTTCTCTAAGCTTCAAAATGATACCAAGATCGACCTCCTAGCTATTTTCTATCCGGAGATATGTTCGAGGGAACGCTACGAAGGTATTGCAACGCCCTCTTGAGTAAAACGCTCAAACGTCATGAATAATTGAAGTTCAATTATTGCCTTCCGGGCACTTCCGTATACTCTCATAAAGCTTCGTAAAAGATGTTCTGGAGAAGACAAGTTAGTTAGATGAAGGCTAGGCGTTCTAGGACTCTCTAGCTAGCTAGTATAGCTATGTAGCTGGATTGCTTGGCACCTAGGAAGGATCTTCGAAGAAATAAAGAGGCAAAAACTCCCGTCGCTTGAATGGTAAGCTCTCATGTCTTGTTATAAGCTTGTACTTATTATCTGTGTAATGTATCAGTCTTATAAAAGATCCCTCACTTGTATGGAGCCTACAGAAAGTGTCTCTGTCGTTCATACAGCTTAAAGGAAGCCTAAGTGATCTATTATAGGTAGCCTTTCACTTAGTATTCGTCCGTATCGATCTAAGGCTTGATCCAACTTATTAGTAGCCTTATAAGAAGCTTTCCTCCTTTAATTTAGTACTGGTATCACTGCCATTGTGCTTAGTAGTAACAGGCCTGATGGGATGGGTGATCACATCATGGAGGGCCCAGGAAACTGCGTGGAATTGTCGTATAACATTTATATTGATGGTTCCCCCAGGTGGTGGTAAGTGTCAGAGGCCTGAGAAACGCTAGTCTATTGGCTAGCATGTAAGTGACATTGATATTGTGTCTATCTTAACTTACTACTTATCTGTAGGTTGTTATGGAGTGTTTATGAGGACAAGTGGCACGGGATACGTACATCTAAAGAAACAAGAGTGGATCTACGCCAAGCTAGCTAGCTAGATAGCTGCTCTTTCTAATCTATTTCTGTTGCTAAATTATGTTTGTTAAGAAGTGGAGCTATAATATACCTGGCTCCTCTTGATGATTGTAAGTACTGGGCTGATGAAATAGTCCTGTACAAGTTGTCATCTTTTATTTGTTAAAAATAATTAACAATAATAGGGAAATTCCCAGGGTATTTCCCCTCACGTAGACAGTAAATTTCATTATAAAAAATGAACGTTCGGTGAGTTTCTTCAACGTCCGCGCTTGACCTGTTTAAAGCTTCGTAGAGACCCAAATTTTTACAGGTAGGTAGAGGAAAGGTTGAAGTTAGCACCTGTGAAAAAAAAAATTTTTTGCCCATGTTTTTCATTTCTACTAAATTGGCCTATAGCCTAATTTAATTAGTGCCGCGTTAAGGGGGGTTTTCCTAGGCCCTGTCACATTTATCGGACACTTCTAATTACCCCAGACATTCTTTTGGGCAATTTTCTTTGTTCTAATACAACGGACACTCCATGCAGTGCTTCAATATTACTAAATATCCTGACAATTATTTGAAAAGTTGAGTTTCATTCATAGACGGCAAGTAAGACTTAGAGTACTGCAGTTGATAGCTTGAGAGCTAGTTTATATAGCTAGTGCAACTATTCAGTCGCACACTGTTCTATTAAACTTAGCTAGCTCGCATGCATGCAAGCTGCTTGCTTGTTCTAATTAATTATTCCAGACACTTTGCATGCTCTATAAAAATCTGTTCCAATTATACCCGGACAATTTCAAAAATAATTATTTTTTGCTGTCCGATAAATTAGAAGATAATTATAAGGTATAGGACTCAGGTATAGTATAATTATAATGGACATCTATATAGCTACATAATTTAGCTGGCAAAAAACTAACCCCAAAAATTAATAAGCATTGTAATTTCAAAAATGCATAATGCACATGATCAATGTATTAATAATTATGGCATGACAAGTATACTTAAAAGTGTGTACTTACATTCTGAGTCAAGTACTGACAGACTTGAGCAGCTACTTCAGTTCTATTTAGCCTCAGTAGCAGCTCCAACAGTGCTCTGAATGTGGCCTTGAAAGAGTAGAGTTGTTTCCATATTGACAAGCACCTGGTCATGGCCGTCTGAGCATCGTATTGAAGGAGGGTAGTTCTCACAGTAGTTTGATCAGCGGCACTCAGACCCATTGCTTGAGAGTAGAGCTCCACACTGTCGAAATAGGCAGCTATGACTGCGACTTCATTATCAGGGATCTCTCTATCAAGTTGGACGGTATCGACATGGTACTTGTCCATTAACTCTTGTAGACCAACTCCTCCCTCATCAGAGGCTGTGCCTACAAGGAGTTGAGCATTGATATTCAAACTGGCAGATTATAGGGGGTCAGTTGCAGTATACTAGGTCACTGCATGCATGCATGGTGTACCAGATTGGGTGTAAACAGCTAGTGAAAAAATAGCTCCATTTTAGGTATGATGATAATTATTATAAGAGACAGAATACTTCGAACAGTTATTATTAGATCTCTGACCAGGACTTGAGGGTTGTCTGACGTCAGTTCTCTCCTCATGATCAATAGTTGTCAGTGTGGCCCCGTCTAATAGGAGGGGAATACAATTATAGTGTAACATGCGTGTATAACGTCAGATATAAAGCTAATAGCTATTATGCATCTACAGTAAGTTAGTCTGGCAGTTATAGTACCTGTGTTAGCTGTTGGTCTGGGGGTTGGTAGTAGATCATCACTAGTCTCCTTAGCAGCAACACCAGCCAGTTCCTAAATATATAGAGAAACCAAAATTAATAAGTAGGATCATCATAATTATTAACCAAAAACTATACATTATATACTGTGTAATAGAATTCTACCTCATGCCTTAATTAACAGTTTAAGAAATTAATTGCGATGCACACAACAACGTATAGCCAAGCAATCATTTTAACTCACGAGAGGGTTTCGTCCAGCAAACACACTAAGTGGATCCAGAATTCTTCTCAGTGCTTCACCACTGGAATCTCCAGTGTTGTTCCAGACTATCAGAACATCATCGAGATTATTGCACTCTTGAAATGCCGCGCTGGCATTCTCAGTAATAGCTGTGCGTACGATATCAGCCAGTCGAGGATTCTTGTTCCAACAAGTTACAAGGGCCGAGATGAATCGATCAGACAGTTCCTTGTGTGCTGGATTGAACAGATGCTGTACAATATTCTCACCGAGATCAGCGTACACTTCAGCTTGGAGCAGATCACTGATTGGCATGTTTTCAACACCGTTAGCTGATACGACACAAATTTCTTGGCCAATAATACTGTCAGCGAGGGACTTGAGATCAAAGACGTGTGTATCTTCCAGAGGGTAAGTCACACTGTGAGGAGGAAGGAGGGCCTGTTCAGTGACTACAGTAGAGCATATCTCAGTGGAGGTGTCAACAACTTTTTTTATCACAGTAGAGCGCAGCTTGAGAAATTTCATTGAGACTTGACGAGCTTGCATCAAAACAACGACCTTCTTCTTGTTAATGACCTCCACTAGCACTTTGACACCATATGAAGTGCTCCAGCAAACACCAGTCTTCCAGACCGAGCATTGACGTTGCAGAAAAGGGATGTCAGAATCTATGATTGGAGCAAGCCCAAGGGAGAGAGATATTCGAAGCAGGAGAACGTGGAGAAATCGAGCGTCCAAAAACTGGTTCTTGTGAGAGCACGACATAACCCAACCAAAATGATAAGCAAGGTCATCGCAATGCTTGAACACTTTTGTGTCAACTTCTAACCGGATGAGGGCAGGACAGAAGAGATATTTCTCATCAGGTGGTACAGATTTACCAGCGTCTGTTCGATGCTGATTGATAAGACGGAGGACTTCCGGGTCTTCAATGGGCACAGCAAACTCGAGATTAATCAAAAATCCAGTGAGCATGTCAGTGTCCAAGTTAGGGAATTGAGCAGCCAGCTTGGAGCAAGGTACAACACCAGTGCTTGTGCTTGTGGAGAGTTGACAGTGCTGATCAAAATCTTCTGGAGCAAATATGGTGCCATTGACTTTACCCAGGAGCTCTTCTTTCTTGATGACAATGAAGCTCTTCTCTGGTGAGCTGGCATTGTGTAGAAAGAGGATGTGACTTTTGTCATTGAGCTGAACACAGATATCAACAAGACGAGGAATGGTTGTCGGAATGAATGGTACAACTTCTTTGTGCTTCTTGGAGAGGACTTGACTGAAATCCTTATTTCTTTGTTGCTGAACTTGCTCCAGTGATAACGCAATCTCATCCTTGCCAACAAGGTAAATCAGAAACATGTGTGCATTTAAAGAAACAGCCAACGTTGATCGAATGCTGGCGCAAGCAGGGCCGACAGTGGCTCGCAATATCTTCATGCCACTAGAGTTGGAGTAGCGATTATCCATGGGAATGAACTTCAGCAGATCCAGGGTCGGATATCTCGAAACAGCTTCCAAAACAATCTCTTCTTTCTTTGAAATCTTCTGATCGTCAGTTAAGCAATCAGCATGGCTACCTACCACAATGAGTGGTGCTTTGCCCTCCATATTGGCACACTGGTTAGCAATGATGCCCAACCAATAGGAGACAGAGTGAGTGGTGTAGGTGTCATCTTTATGGAGCCCTAGGACTAGGACAATAATGGGCCGACATGCATCGACGGTGTTCTTGATAATGGCAGCGTGACTGCTGTAGTAGACCTCTTGACCAGCAAAGTCATAGACCAACACATCTCCAAATACACGGCTCTTGAATAATCGAGGGATGATTCCGGCTGTTTTCTGGCTGACTCCATCGACTTCTTTAGGAGACACGAAAATATTGACTAGAGATGTGAGTGCAGTTGGCTCATGTTCCATTGCTTCAATGAGAGTGCTCTTTCCTTCTCCACCGTGACCGATAACAAGTATCTTCACTGGGTTTTTCAGTGGATCCTTTGAAAACACTTTACCAAGAGCTTTGCGATGCTGGGAATATGCATTTTCAGCAGTAGCTCCATGTTGCAACAAGAGTAGAATGATTTCTTTGCTACCTGCAAGAAATAGTGGTGTGTGTCCATCGTCATCTTTGATATTGGGATCACAGCCAACGACATTCAGAAGATACTCAATAAATTCAGCGTCGGATCTTTTGCATGCTAACAATAGTGCACTATCTGTCAGGATGCCATCTGTGACAGGAATAACAAATCACTGAGTGAGTACCTGGCTTACAGTTAGTGCATGTGCGTTAATTAGTTTACGATAATAATATTATGTTTCTACATGCATAGGACGTATATAGTAGTGACATGTACTATAACTGTATTATGAAACACAAAACTAGACTCTATAATTATTAGGAATGTGGTGTAACTGCACTATATAGTTATAGCACGCACTGGTTGCTGCACTCCGGCAGTACAGCTTTGAGATTTTTTCTGACTGACTAGCTATAATACAAAAAGCTATAGCGCTTTAGTGCAAGGCTAACTCATAACTTTGTTACAACAGCGGTCACTGTGTAAAATTAGCCATAACTGCAAATCCATTATCAAAATCCAAGAAAACATGGCTAGAAACCTATAAAAGTCAACGTTGATAGTTGTGTTATTTGTGATGTGCATAATTATAATTATAGGCTGTTATGAGCTGGGGGATCGTAGAGTGAGAGATCTCATGTACATCCTAGACATAATTATAATTATAAAACATTACATTGTCCTATAATTCGGTTATTCTGACGTTGATACAGCATTCTAACAATAACTCAGCATGCAAAGCTGTACTGCCTTCATGATGCTACAAAAGAAAGAGCCTTCACTGTAAGCAAGGCTCCTTTGTCCATCTCAATTGGGAGACTTACAGGATATAATATTATTACATAAAGAAACAAAGAAACAAGGGGCTGCAACTGTGCAACTGCATGTGCAAGCCTGAAGGGGCATACATCTGGAGGTCAGTATTGGCAAGTCTCTTGGATGTTCGATGATGAGTGCAGTCCTCTATGCACTGTGCAAGGCAGCTAGCTAGCGCATAGATATAAAACGAAGTGTATAGCTGAACGTATATTGAGCTCCACCTATGCTGCATGCAGGAAGTGAATAGCTGAACCCTATATATATGACCTTCCATGCAGTTTGCAAAACCAGCATGCATGCAAAACATTATCTTTCATAACGTGAGTCCAGCTACTAACTAAAAACTACTCTCTTAGGTGAATAGCTATATAGAATAGGTAGTTCAGTATAATTATGCAGCTATAACAATTAAGCTAAATCTGCATAGAGTGCTGAGCTCAACTGGATCTTCAAGTAAGCTATAATATACATGTAGTATAGAGTCAGGCAGGGGGGTGCTCAAGCACCTCCCTTGCCTACGCCCCTGCTAACTGGATCTATAATAATATTATCATAGTATTATGTTACAGTTCAGTTTTACAGTTCATTTACACCATTTAAATTCGTATTACAAAAACATTCATATTGACCAGGAACTTGGAATAAAAGGACCTCATTCATGTCTCACATTCTCTCAGCATGATCAGACAAGGTATAACAGCATGCCCAGAGAGTCCTTCCATATGGATATCACCAGCTATAATTATAGCTATCATGCACTGTACAAGCTAACTAATTAACTAATAACCTTCGGAAAAGCGCTTCAATTAAAGCCTGCAGTTGAGCATGCGCTTAAAATAAATATACGCTTATAGTCGATTAAGCGCTAATAATCCAGTTTCTACGGTATTATGTGGACACCCCTTTCTTGTGAAACAATCAAAGCGCATTGCAAATTATTTACCTCTTCTATAACTATTATAACACTCTAATACTTTTGAGCGAAAGCAAAAACATGGCGAGAGGCTTGCAACACTTGTTGTAACTGCATGTATACATGACTGAGATTGTTTGTAATAATTATATAGTCTGCTAGTATATACAGTATAGCTTCATTGGCATTGGCACGGCATTATCACCTTCGGTGTTTTCATTGCACATAGAAAGGGCAATACCAGCAAAAAAAATTCATCCAATGTGGGGCTCAAACCCATGATCCTCAGTCTGATGCTCTACCGACTGAACTTGACTTAGTAGTATATCTTCAAATTAACGAGCGCACAGCGCGAATGTTTTTGGGAGTTACGCCCACTTCCGGTCACACGTTGTGCAGTAAGACTATAATAATATTATAGGGAAAATCCCATCTTCAGCCAGAGTATAAGTCCCATAATAGACTTGCTTAGAGCTAGTTAGCTGCTATGAACAGTCAACTAACTAACTTATAGGCGAACCCATTGAAGTTGATACATCAAAACAACAGGTACAATTACTACAAAAAGCTAGGTGGTAGTTGCACTAAAGCCAGCTAGCGTTATAACTATAGTGTAGAGATATATCTACTAAGTAGAGTAGCAACACTCCTCTGCGCACTTAAGGCCCGGGTCCAGATTTCAATACCAAAATTTACACTATGTTCATACTGCTGTATTATTTGCAATATACAGTGTATGCTGCATCAAAATGATCCAAAATGAAGCTCAATGTTTTCTTTTTCCAAAAAACTAATTAGATTGATTCAATTATGCTAATTAGTCCCATAAATGGTGATGACGTCATGCCACTTTCAGAAAGAGAAGTGCAAATACGGCGTTGAAGATGCCAAGATTAAGCTTCAAAAACAAGGCTAGATGAACATCTCATAGCTAGGTACTAGTATCCTTGATGGGAAGAGTAGGAATTATTGTATTCTTGAGATACACAAAATAGCCTACCTCTAGGGTGGCTGTCAGAGCTAAAGAAGCTAGCATAGCTAAGAAAGTTTTGGACATTTTTACTTCCCATCAAGGAAACATAATCATACACTGCAAAAAATTTTGTTTGAAACTACATTGCATAGTCGTTTTAACACTATTCTTAAACAGTTGAATCAACTTAATGTTTAGTAAAATAAAAAGACAACGTTAAAATAATCAGTATATGTGGTTTTAACTTAAAATATTGTAGAATCACACAATGTCTTTTATTTCTACAATAATTTACATACAATCTATTATTGATATCTTAAATCAAACTAACAAACTCATTTTGATTAAATTATATTTGAAACTCTATCATGCAGCATGTTAGAATACAATATATAAATTTAGATTTAACAATAATAATATTTGTTCTAACACAGGCACACATATAATTATATACAATCAATATTTTTAACAATCCATTTATAATAGCATGAGTGATGTGAAATTATATACAGTCATGAACATTGTAAGGAAATGTACAAGTTTGCATAGAACCATAGATATTAGAGGACCTAGAAACTAAAATGAAATTGTGGGCGTGGCTATGCTAAGTCTAAGATTGCGCATGCTCAGTAGATCTAGAGCTGTGAAACCATGTGCTCCAAGAAAAGAGAAGACGATTACCCTTTCTATATGCTGGACATTTGCTGCTATAAATCCGACTGTGATGATACTTCTGTGAGAGGTGAGGGACAGACATGAAGTGTTCTCAACAGTATATAATTATAAGACTTTAATAGGTATGACTGTGACTACACCAAGTGGATGATGATACTTTTAGTTCTGTGAGAGGTGAGGGACAGACATGAAATGTTCTCAACAGTATAATTACAAGGCTTTAATAGGTATGACTGTGACTACACCAAGTGGATGATGATACTTCTGTGAGAGGTGAGGGACAAACATAAAGTGTCTAGTTTTCTGGTGAACACTGTCACTGTCAATATACCTCTAAGCACTCTAAGCATATACTTTTTCCTACAGAAATTCCTTAAACTGGCAAGCTTGACATGCGAGAACAAACGAAACAAACAGACGAATGGATAGAAGTGGCGTCATTGTTGGATATCCTCTCGGTGATTGATAATACACGGTAATAATTAATATCAATAACAATGATGTATTTACTATTATAGGTGGACTCTGTGTGGTCAAGAGTGATCGGTCTGCTATACTTGTGAGTCCAGTATGTTACACCAAGAAGAACTATTCCTTGGGCTAATTAATTTAAAACTGTCCTTTTAATTTAACATTGTATACCATTGTCTCACTCAGTTGTCACGAACGTTTCCTATCACTATTTTTGTATTAACATGTTATTTATTGAATTGAATAATAATTGTTATACCGATTCATTTGTAAATCGTTGTTTTAGGAATTTATTTAGCTATAATGAGTCTTATTTATTATAATAAGTATTTTTCTTAATGGTTGTTTTAATGTATGGCTTAAGTAGATTTGACAATAAAACACAATAGTTTTAACCTAGCAATAATAATGTTAAAACTACATTTATACATTAATACTTATAAGTATTTTTAAATAGTTGTTATAATTATTACATAAAAGTTGAATTGACGCTTTTTGTACTTCGTTAAAGCTACATTAATAAATGTCACCTCAGTTTCAATTGTTTTGACCATTAAAAAAATTGTTAAATTGATTAATTTTTTTTGTAGTGTAACAACATACTCTATCTTTTGAGGGCCTAAACAGCTACTCTTACCTTGTTTAAGTCCGCCGTATTTGTTGCCAAAGATAATCTATAATAGTTCTAGCAGCTAGCTAAGCAAATACATTGACCTTATGACGTCACATGCAATGAATAACATTAATAAACATTATGAATCTCATTAACACTACATGATCTACATGATCTACATAAAATGTTGGCAATGAATAAAATTAATCTTATCAGTGCCTGACCCAGGCCTTAACTGCGCAGAGTCCATGGACAAGTTTTGCTACGCACTCTTCTGAAAATAATATTAGGCTGCGATGGCATTCCAAGTAAATAAATCACCACATGGGTTTCCGTATACACTCATGCATGTTTTAATTGTTATACACTAACAAGTTACTATAATAACGATGCAAAACAGTGACCAGTGCAGGCCCTATACCTCTTATCAAGGAATCGAGGCATACTGTACATACCAGTAGCTAGGTTAGCAAGGTGTTCATAAATGTACAACCTATTTAAATTGTTAGTATTTGACAACCCGGTATACAGCATAATAAATGCACAAAATAATAATTACTATACTAACTTACCATTAACAGCCACATTGCATTTCATGATGAGGAACTTTATCATGTCCAGGTGCCCCTCTCTGACTGCCAGTCCCAGTGGAGTTAGTCCATCCCTGGTCACATCTCCTATAGTGGTGCGCATGTTAGGAATTAGTCTCGAATCCAGGCCGATTAAAATACGGCTTGCATGGCCATGGTATCATTATAGGTGTGGTCCGTCCACGCCCATGTACTATCTATTGTATGCCCATTGTGAAGATTAGCTAGCTAGCTGTGGCCCTCTATTAGGAAGGCTTATTTGCATACTATAATTATAGTCTGAAACCAGGAGAGGCTAGCTCTCACCTACCTCTATAATGGTCGTATGGTCGGAATGTTTGAACTTGTTTTCTGTACAGACCATGGAAAATCTTTAAATTTGTGCTTCCAAATTAACTACGACCATATGACCATTGTAGAAGTAGCCTCTTCTGGCTTCAGAATGGTGTGCAAGCCTTCTCAACAACGGAATAGAGGGCATAAGCCACGGAGACAAAGTATTTGAACTTATAGTAAACGAACTATTATTATAGTTATAATTAATTTTATAAAGGTTTCCTAACGTAGAACAAATCCTCAGATTGACAGGGCCTAGAAAAACAACACTTAACGTGGGTATACCCAAGTTTATTTTTATTGTTGAATCGGATAAAGTGTTCTCTAAGCTTCAAAATGATACCAAGATTGACCTCTTAGCTATTTTCTATCCGGAGATATGTTCGAGGGAACGCTACGAAGTATTGCAACTTGAGCAGATGACGCTCAAACGCCATGAATAATTGAAGTTCAATTATTGATTTCCAGGCACTTTCGATCAATACTGCTGCTCACCCTTTCGGAGGCCGGCTAAAAGACAAAGAAATAAGACTCCAGAACACCAGGAGAGCTTGCAGAAGGCTACTAAAAGGTTTTGACCCCAAAAAAAAGACAAGAAAAACGTTAATTGACAACCAGCAATCCGTTTTGAAAATGGACTAAAGGATAAACAGCATGCATGTGCTTGCTTTCTATATATCGTGCTCCAGTGTATCAGAAGAGGAAACATGCGCCACTATAATTATAGCAGAAGAGGAGTGTGACAACCATTTGAAGCAAAAACAATCTACTATAGAGCTTAGACAGGCTTAAAGTACACTTATAGCTATACCTTATGAAAAATTGCACTATTTTCAAATTTCATCGTGTTTTGTCTGACTGACTATTACTTAGTATAACTATCTGCACTAAATCCATGCAGTAATACAGTTACAGGCATGCAGTGATTGTTCCCACTCTTTTAAAACAAAATATTAATTAGAACCATTAAGGCAATTAAAAGTCGGATTAGTATCTTGAATAAGTGTAGTAAGTAATATTCTTGGAAAGTCATTAATTTATACAAACATGTTCAGGATACAGCTTCTAGTCGACTATACAACTTGGACAATGGGCGTTTTTCTCAGAATTGTGTTCACTTTCACGAGGCAGATGACCTCTAAGGCTCCACTTTTCTTATTATAATTATACGCAATTCCCCCATCATGCATCATTCACTAATACTGGCAGGGTTTCGTAGAGAGGGAGGGCGTCCTGGGACCCTCCTCCCTAGAAATATGATGATGTCATAACAAAATGTATGTAATTAAAAGAAGTATTATAGCACAAGTATAAGTTGTACAACAAAGGATCGATTAATAGTTGTATATTGTGCTATTGTATTATTAAACCTGCTCTCTCTCCGCAGGGAAAGGCAACATCAAATTACTGACTGGACAATATTTATCTGTTATTATGATATTATCCATAGATATTATAATACTGAAGATTATCACGAGTCTGTGCCAGTAAATGCACGACTGCCTGCAAAGCACGAGTGACAGTTATACTAGGCAATAAGACATCACGATGAACCTATTCCTATGCTTGGCCTATAACTAAAAATTGTGAAATTATAACCTCTTCACCTCTGCATAGAGGTACAAATAAACACATAAATTAATTAGCGTAGTTGATACTTGAAATCAGGAACACATGTTTTTCAATCAATACCATTGTGGCTCATTACAATCACTAATGGAATACTTTGAAACACTATAATTATACTTCTTCTAGGTTAAAATGACTGCCCAGCAATGTCACATGGCACGTGCGTGGCTGTGATACAGTGCAAGTGTATTAGTAAAACCAGTAGGTTTTACATAGGATTGGCAGTGGGTTTGCCCGTGTTTAGCAATATTTCAACTCATGTTCAAACTGTTCTATCTCTGCAGAGAAAGGCCACATCAAGAAACTGAATGGACAGATAGTTTATTTAGCATTTTCTCTCTTTGTATCTCTCATTTCATAATCCATGAACGTTTAAATGTATGGATATTGTCATTTTAAAAATTGCACTATTTCTACGTTTCACCGCTCTTTGTCTGACTGACTAAGTAAGTAAGTAAGTGAGTAAGTTTCTTGCCCAGCATTTACTCCAAGTGCAGCCCTCTCCAGGACATTCTGCACAGGGTTTCCAAACGGTTACAACCTGGATTACAAAGTGTTTCTTCAGATTTGCGATTGCTTCCACGAGGCAGATGACCTCTCAGTCTCTATTTCTCTTACCTAGACAATTCCGCCATCTTTAATGACTCAGCAATTGCAGATAGGCGTGGCTAAGAAACCGTGCGCCTAAAATACCTCTGCCTAAAATCAGTGCAGTGCTTTTCCAGAGCCTGGAGGTGTTGCTTTTCTTCACACTGTTCAGCTCTAGCTCCCTTTCTCTGACAAGCATGCTATATGCACTGGCTATATATATCATGCTCTTAAAATGGCTGTCATTTAATACTGATTCACAAATTCAACATAATATCAAGCAATATTACTCAGTATAATTATTAGTCCAGAGATATTCAAGAAGATATCTGATTAGTCCTGTCTTCTCTTCTTGAACTTCTGTACTGCCTCTTGACGTTCCACTTGTATTGAAAAAGAAAGGAAATCCGACTAGAAAAACATTTGCAATGTGAAAAATTGCTAGGATTGGCCAGGGGAACCACAAAAAAGCGTGGAAACAAGAAATCCGACGAGAGCATAACTCCAATCCGTTACAACGTCATGAACATGTACAATACATAGTATATAGACTGTGTTTCAGGTCCATCTCTACCAGCTTCCATCCACGACATCATTCCATGCAGGTCACCAGTACGGTCCGTGCATGTTACTACGCATGGATGGACTGTGTGTATACCTGTTCTCAACACTGCATGTATTAGGAACATCAATTCATCACAAATCATCATAATTATATCCGCACATTCCAAAATGGATGTATATAATAAAAGGATTGGTCATCACCCCACCAGTAAAAATTGCGTATTTATATTATAATTATTGGCCGGGAAAACAACCAGTACATGTGATTGACGTTGTAACGGATTGGAGTTATGCTCTCGTCGGATTTCTTGTTTCCACGCTTTTTTGTGGTTCCCCTGGCCAATCCTAGCAATTTTTCACATTGCAAATGTTTTTCTAGTCGGATATAATTATACTTCAACTCTCCATTATGCAGAATGTCCTAGAGATGGCTGTACTTGGAGTAAAATAATGCTGGGCAAGAAACTTACTTACTTACTTACATACTCACTTACTTACTTAGTCAGTCAGACAAAGAGCGGTGCATGAAACGTCGAAATAGCGCAATTTTTAAAATGACAATATTCATTCATTAAAATGTTCATGGATTATGAAATGAGAGATACAAACAGTCTACACTAAGACTACAAATTTGGCTTCAAATGATGTAATCGTGGTTTTGCATCATAGTGAGTAATTTCCTATTTGTGGCTTGTAAATACTACAGTAATTCTCCGTAAATTTGATTATGGCTTCTGTTATGTCATTGTTTACTATCAGAATTGGATAAAGAAACAACTTTTTCAGTTTTTCCAGCATCAATGCCCAGGTCCTGAAGTGCAAGTCAGGTTCCAGAGTCACAGTACTAGTAGATATAGTATTCATGAACTGGCCACAGGAAAATTAGGATCCAGAACTGAGGAGTACTAATTTGCCCAGAAATCAAAGTCAGTCCAAACAGGATATATCCAATAAACTGGCCAATGTTAGAACACAAGACCTGCTATAAAAAAATATTGGCAAAGCGGATGCTGTTTATTTCTTTGCAAAGACTAATTTCTAGCATTATATTAGCTATCTAGGCAGTTTCAAGAAACTCTGGACACTCAAGTGGCAAGTAGACAAGAGCTAAACTTACTCATTTTTGTCAATGTTTACTTTGTTGTATCTTGGTCAAACCTGGGTCATTAGTGTTCTTATTTGGTCTACTTGTAGTTACCAGTGTTGTCTATAGTCTAGCTCATCTGTATCTCTCCAGCACCCCCATTACTAATTTGCCCGGAAATCAAAGTCACAGAAAATATAAATATCACCAGTTTTCTTTCATACAATGCAGCAATTCAGTACTTTTTTACCACTTAATTTTTATATCATTCAGTAGCTTATTTATTCAGCATTATTTGTATATCATTTAATAGTGGTAGGCACCTACTGGTGAAAAGTTATCCTTGACAAAAGCAGTGTTACTGTTTTTGATACTACCGCGAACTATGAATATCATTATCTCCCATAAAGGCCCATATAAATTGACAAATGAACTGTATAATACACACTTCCGGGAGTCTTAGTGTAGACTGCAAAGAGAGAAAAGGCTAAATAAACTATCTGTTCAGCCACTTTCTTGATGTGGCCTTTCCCTGCAGAGATAGAACAGTTTGAACATGAGTCAAAGTAATTGAAATATTGCTAAACACAGGCAAACCCACTGCCAATCCTATGTAAAACCTACTGGTTTTACTAATAACATACTGGTTTTACTAATAACACTCTAGTACTACTTTTGAGCGAAAGCAAAACATGGTGAGAGGCATTATAGCAAGTGCACGCTTGCAACACTTGTTGTAACTGTATACATGTGTGTAATAGTCTGCTAGTACAATATAGCTTCATTGGCGTTGGCGCTGCATTATCACCTGTGGTGTTCAGCACATGCACATATAGAAGGGGCAATACCAGCGAACAAAATTCATTCAATGTGGGGCTCAAACCCATGATCCTCAGATTAAGAGTCTGATGCTCTACCGACTGAACTTGACTTAGTAGCAGATCCAAGAAAAATAAAAGGGGGATTTCAAATTAACGAGCGCGCAGTACAAACATTTTTGGGAGTTACGCCCACTTCCGGTCACACGTTGTGTAAGACTATAGGGCTATCCCATGCATTCTCAGCCAGGGTAAGTCCCATAATAGACCGGCCTGCGTAGAGCTATAGCTAGCTGCTATGAACAGTCAACTAACTAACATAGGCGAACCCATTTGATACATCAAAACAACAGGTACAATTAATACAAAAAGCTAGGTAGTATAGTTGCATGCAATAAAGCCAGCTAGCATTATAATTATAGTGCAGAGCTATATAAAATTATCTACTAAGTAGAGTAGCAACACTCCATGGACGAGTTTTGCTACTCACTCTTCTGAAAGGCTGCGATGGCATTCCAAGTAAATAAACCTATAATTATAGCTATAACTGCAAATCCGCAAATTACAATCCAAAAAAACGATACTATATAGATGCTTATATATTATTATAGAAACTCTTCAGTGGCATAGGCAGGGGGTGGCAAAGGGGGAAAATGCCCCCCCTTTTTCTGGATCTCTACTACTCAGCTCAGGTTAGTACAGCTGATTATCTTGCTGAGCACTCCCTTTCTTCCCAATCTTGCTGCAGTTAGCTAGCTAGTAGGCAAGCAAAACGATTTAGTCCCTAAACTATTCTGGTCTAAATCTATAGACAGTTCTTGTTCTTTGCTAAACTAGCTTTCTAAACATCAGGCCACACCCAACTAAATAGAGAAATCAATTATGACGTCATAATTAAGAGGCGTGGCTTCCGGTCAAAATTTCGGCGCTGCGCGGCTGATACGTTTTGCCCCTCTTCCAAAAAATCCTGGCTACGCTCCTGCTCTTGTTTGCACTTCATTGATCCTTGAGCAGCTGTAGCAGTCTATGCACACACATGCACACAGTATACCATAATTATACCTCTCTGAGCACAGTGGTGTTTCTAGGAAATGCAGCTAGTAAGGAGGGTGCTGAGAGCGAGCGCAAAAAAATGTTTGATTGCTACTATAATAATTACATACATGTATACAGGCTAGATACACTTGAATAACTCTTTGATCATCAGAACGTTCATCCTCTTTATAATTAATAATTATTATAGCTACCATCACATGGGTTTCCGTATATACACTCATGTTTTAACCCTTTCCCTGCTTTAATTAAAAGTGAATATTCGCATATTTTGTTTAAAAAATTTATAACTCATGAACCGTATATTAAAAACACTTGTAACAAAGTTCCACAGGTAGAACCGGACCTGTCGCATTCATGGAATCATCATTGTTGGCTAGCAACCAACCACCACCCCACAAATAACAATTGTTAACAAAAATTCACAATTATGTACACAAACAATATTGTATGATGTTACAAAGTGACTGAACACATGATATAAGTGTTCAGAATGTTCTCACGGTGACATGGCTCACTCAGGACTCAATCAGGATCTGCAGAAACTTGTATTTGAGGTTCTATCGGCAGACGCCCTTTTCCCGGGAAATATTTTCTTCACCTACACACAGGTTTACAAATTTAATGGTGTCTCATGATGTCCACTGTTGTACTAACTAGCCTAAACAAACCTATAGTGAAGCTATCAAGACTACAAATGCTACTCTATAGTGACTTACCAGGTTCAGGAAGATGGTCCACCTCAAGTGCGTCTTCCTCAGGATTCTCAGGCTCTTTCTTTTTAGCTTGACCTCTGAAAGGAAGCTTCCTACCTAGCTATGATCCCAGTCACTGTCCTCTCACTCTACAAGGCCATAGGCATCGATATTCTCACTCTGTAGCTTCCCTAGAACCTCCCTGACGTTGTACTACAAAGATCTTGTAGCAATTATAAAACGGTCACTTTTCTTTCGACAATTCTGATCGAACAGTACCTCGAAGCAAAATATTAAAAATACCACGAGGAAGAGCAGCTCAATGTGCATGTGCTGGTACCTGCAGTGTGTGCATAGCTCCAACACAGTGTGCACAATGATTTTTTGAAATTTATCAGTAGCCATGCCGACTATAGTCGGCTAAAGCGGGGAAAGGGTTAATTGTTATACACTAACAAGTTACTATAATAACGATGCAAAACAGTGACCAGTGCAGGCCCTATACCAGTACGGCCACTCACTATTCCGTTTACCGGCCAGTGCTGGCTGTCCCAAACAAGGTTCAATGTAATTTTATACGTATTATTACGGCCGGATATGACGTTTTGGGTGTGGTTTAGCAAATAAAATTGAATTACACTTAAATAGAGAACAGAATGATTCATTATCCTACATTATCCTCGAGACAAGAACCGCAAAAGTAGTAATCCAATCCTAGCATGCAAAGACTGAAAGCCAAAGGTCATAATTATAGTTATGATGAACATGTGACAGTGCCAATGAAAAGGGACCTTAACGCGGGCAGTTGCGAATCAGTTTTTATTGTTGAATCGGATAGAGCGTCCTTTAACCGAATAGCCGCGGTTATGATTTCATACGTAGTACCGCCCACCGCGGAACCAAAATCTAATTAATTTTAAATTACTTTCATTATCAGCTCCTAGCAAAGAAAGATGCGTAGCTAAGAAGCAGTAGCAGTTTTCTGCAGGCAACTTTGTTGCAAACTAGTCTAGAATAGTTATTCTGCCAGGATCTCTGAGTTTTGAACGGAGCAGGTAACCAGCCAAGGCCCCAGCGAAGGATCATTTCACAAGTAAGCTCTGTGTGTGTATAGCGATCATCATTTTCCTAGTCTAGCCTTTAGAAGCCTTTTGAGCTGCTTGTCCACCTACCTAGATAGCCTCTGAGTGTATGAGATATACTGAAAGAATAGTTTAGTTAGTTTAGAGCCTGTTTTTTTAGTGTAGTCTACAAGGTTTGATATTCAAATATTTTCTCTTTTTCAGCATTCGCCTCTAGCAAAGAAAGATGCATAACTTGGAAACAGTGACAGTTTTCTTTATTCAACTTCGTAGCAAAGTAGTCTACAGTAGTTACTGTGTCAGGATCTCCTGGTTTCTAATGGAAAAGTCGACCAGCCAAGGCCAGAGCGAGGGATCTCTTCAGAGGTAAGCTTTGTGTGCGTATTATAGCAAGCATTATGTAGCTAGTATAATATAAGCCTTCATAAGCCTCTGAGCTGATTTAGTATGCTTCTGCTTGCCTAGATAGCTTATGAGTGTGTAAAATGTACTTGTGTAGAAGCTGAGTTAGTTTAGAGCCTGTTTTTAGAGTGTAGTGTACAGTGTTTGATATTCAATTATTATTCTTTTCAGTGTGGCAAAGAAAGGTGCACCCGTACCCCTTAGTAACAGTAACAGTTCTCTTCAAGCTACCTTGTAGCTAGTTACTCTGCCAGGACCTCCAATCTGAACAGTCAACCAGCCAAGGACAGAGCGAGATTTTACTTCAGAGGTAAGCTTTGTGTGCGTATGATTAAAGCGATGCTGTTTTTAGCTTGTACATGGTGTTCTTAGCTGATAATACGCTTACCTACGTAGCTTGTAAAGTGTACTGGCTCCAGCAGTGTGTTGAAGCCGAGTTTAAAATACAGAAGCCTATATGTACGTACGCTCAGCAGTGTTGCAATGTAAAGGGGTCATCATTGATTTGTCTAGCTATCTGTTGGTCTCATCCACAATGTATTCTGTTATCAGCTGTGATGAATACTGGAATTTTGTCTTGAATCGGAGATCGGAAAGTTTGGGCCAACAGATTGGTTGAGATGGTGGGAGTCCATAGTCAGGCCAGGAGTGGAACTGCTTACAGTAAGTGGTGTGCGTGTGTGTGTGTGCGTGCGTGCGCGTGCGCGCACTTGTGTGTATATTTATGTGCGTGCGTGTGTGTGTGTCTGTGTGCGTGCCCGCGCGGGTGTGTGTGTATCTGTGTCTGTTATGTGTGCCCGCGCGGGTGTATGTGTGTGTATGTGTATCTGTGCACACGCGCGCGCTTGTGTGTATCTGTGTGTGTGTGTGTGCCTATGGCCCGACACAGGAAGAGCACGACAGGAGATTGTCAGAGGTACTCTGTAAATTGCAAGACGCAGGCCTCACCATGTGTAAAATGGTACTTTATACCATGCTAAATATTATATGCCTAGGCTTGTGTGAAGTTCCTGCTTGCTTCCAAGGTTACAATTCAATTAGGCTCACTACTCAATTAGGCTCACTGTGTACATGTACAGAGGTTGATTGCATAATAATGTTCTGACCTTTTCAGAAGAAAGAAAGAAAAAGCTTGTTGGGCTTATGAGTGTACTGTTTATGAGTGAGTGTACTGTCTACTTGTGTAAGGACATTTTCTTCCCAACATAATAGGCTTGTTGGTTGTGTTATGCTCCCCAGCTAGGATTAGGTCATAATTTGTCATTAGCTGGCTTGTGTGATTAGTTGGCTTGTGTGTTTGCCTGTGATATGCATTGTAATTCTGTGCCCAAAGTTAAATCTTTTTATGAACTCCCAGTTTGTTGTAGGATCACAATTACTTTATATGTGCCTATGAGTGCCATTGCATGTAAGTTTGCTTGTGGGAGCCTGTACATAATTATGCTAAGGTTGCATGATTCATAATTATTTGGCACCCTTGTATGAGATGTACTGTACTTTGTGTATGGCCATTCTCAATATACTTTTTTAGGTTTGTTGGCTTGTGAGTTAGTGCTGTGTACTAAGTTTTAGTGTGCTGTCTGTTATAGCAATTCAATTATAATTATGTGGCTGAATGTTATTATTCAATAATTATTTAGTGTGTGTATTGATTGCATGATAATCTTTTGATCTTTTAGGCACCACCCCAAACAAAGGTACATTTAAAATTCAATTTCTTTATGGCTGGCTTGTTGGCTGGTGTTTGTCTCTGAGGAGGTTATGTTCTACTGTGTGTAAGAACAATTGATTCTAGAGGTGGTCTGCTTGGTTGGTAATACTCCTTCTTCCTCATGCAGGTCTGTGAAACTATCGTTACTGCTATCTGCCATGGAACCACCACCACCTTATGGGTTTGAGAAGGTCTACTCACTGTGACTACTATCCAGGATACCTAGGAGTACCTCATCCCTTGTGTGCAGAGGCCTCTTAGTCATTGTTGTACTATAGAATTAATTGTAATTGTATTTATTATAATGTATGTTCACTTTTGAGATTGATATTGAAATACAAATTTCACATGAAAATTTCAGCAAATTTTTGATTGCTAACCTATGGTGATCGAACTCAGTACGGCTTCTGTTGACCTTCGAGAGAAGCCTTGCAAAGCTGTGGAGCTCTGGAAGGTTGTAGCTCACCACAAATTAATTAAGAGTAGAGTAATGTGCGGTTGACGCTTCAAAGCGTCAACCGCGGCTACCAGCTATTCACGTATTGACGCTTCAAAGCGTCAACCGCGGCTATTCGGTTAAGCTTCAAAATGATACCAAGATCGACCTCCTAGCTACTTTCTTTCCGGAGATATGTTCGAGGGAACGCTACGAAGGTATTGCAACCTTGAGTAAATGACGCTCAAACTTCATGAATAATTGAAGTTCAATTATTGCCTTCCGGGCACTTCCGTATACTCATAAAGCTTCGTAAAAGATGTTCTGAAGAAGACAAGTTAGTTAGATGAAGGCTAGGCATTCTAGGACTCTCTAGCTAGCTAGTATAGCTATGTAGCTGGATTGCTTGCGAAATTTGACTCAAAATACTCATCCCAAACCTTCGTCTGGGATGGCCATTTATACCTACTATACGGCACTATAATTATATACGGTACGAAGAGCAAGCCACAAGTATTGTTTATAGTTGTTAAGTGCCATCAACACGATTAAACGTATTCTGACTTGTTCAGTTTACTATAATTATATACACCCTCGAGCACTGAAGTGCTAACCCTCGTCTGTTGACAGGAGAATGGAGTGCATATAGCAACCACACAATCAATAGTGTTTGAATTAACAGTAACAGACTCAGTAGATCAATTATTATAGCAAACATATAGAGACTGGTAAAGGATCACTTTAGCTGCATGTATATATACCTCAAATAAAGGTCGCGTGTGGAGCTTGTGCAAGTTCAAGTTATTCCGCGAAACTTAAATGAGCGAAAACTATTATAACGGTCATTTTGCGAAATTTCATATACCCTCAAACTATACCCACTATAATTATATAAGCCATGCACACAACACACCATGACAGTGCATAAGCTATACGGTACGGTATGAAGAGCAAGCCACAAGTATTGTTACAGAGATATAAATAACAGTCGGTCCATCGGTCAATTTCTAAGCAATTATCTGACCATTAACTACTTGCTCGGTCATAGTGTCCTAGCATGCAAAGATTGAAGGCCAAAAGTAATTAGGGTTAGGGTAAAATGTAACATGGAAGGGACAGTATGACTTGTGTAACCTTGACAACGTATCTAGGTACCCTAACCCTCCATTATCAACTTCCCCTGATCATGAACTGTACTTCATTCACATGAATATTGTATTGCATGTACTAACTTACCATTGATATTCACATTGCACTCTGTGATGAGGTACTTGATAGTGTTCAGCTTCCCCCATCTGACTGCCTCTCCCAGTGGAGTTAGTCCACCACTGCCCACAGCTCCTATAGTGGTGAGTGAGGGAGCATTGACACGTACATAGTTCACTAAGTCAAAGTCTATTGTTCTCAAATTCAACTATTCAATAGCTGCGTATGCACTAGACACGTTTAAACTTGGTACATGCATGATGGGGATAATTCCAGGGATGAAACATGTCCCTATCCCCAGATTAGAATGAACATTACCACAATAGTATAGAGTCATAATGGCTGCGTAGCAACCACAAGAACGTTGTCAGTTAAAAACCACGTAGAGGTCAGGGTACAACAACCGTTTGTTCTCAAATCACAAATCACGTGTGTGTGTGTGTGTGTGTGTGGGTGTGTGTGTGTGGGTGTGTGTGTGGGTGTGGGTGTGTGTGTGTGTGTGTGTGTGTGTGTGTGTGTGTGGGTGTGTGGGTGTGTGTGTGGGTGTGGGTGTGTGTGTGTGTGTGTGTGTGTGTGTGTGTGTGTGTGTGTGTGTGTGTGTGTGTGTGTGTGTGTATCACTAACAATGGCAGTCAAACCCACTAGACTATAGTACATATCAGTGAGGTCACTAAACCAGACACAATATAAACGTGTATTTGTGTTTAGGGTATTAAAGGATCATAATTATTATAATAGCAGGGCTTGTAGCTGCAGGAGCAGAAGAGAGGAAGGAGGCCGAATACACCAGCCTTGGTTCATGCACTGCACTGCTTCACCCCACTAGCCATAGAGACGTTCTAGGGCCTAAGTCTAAGACATTTGTTAAGGAATTAAGTGGGCGCGTTGCACGTGTCACGGGAGATCAGAAGTCCTCCCATTACTTACTGCAAAGGCTGTCGGTCGCAGTACAGCGTGGAAATGCGGCCTCAGTGATGGGCACAATGGACTCGCAGACCCTCTCCCTTGAAACATTGGAACTTTGAATTACTACATTATTTATTGTTGTACGAATTACACCTGGTCTGTACATGTATACGTATACTATATAATTATAATTATTATTAATTTTTCTACTAGTATAAAAAAACTAATTATAATAATTATTATCCCACATAATATTATAAAAGCGACTAACTAATTAACCCTTTCCCGGCTTTGGACGACATATGTCGCCCAGCGGACCGAGATTTTTCAAAAATTTGCTGTGCGGGCTGTGTTGGAGCTATGCGCACGCTGTAGGTACCAGCACATGCGCATTGAGCTGCTCTTTCACGTGGTATTTTCAACATCTTGCTTTGAGGTACGCTTTGTGCAGTACTGTCGAAAGAAAAGTGACCGTTTGATGATGACTTCAAGATCTTCGTAGTACAACCTCAGTGGGGTTCTAGAGCTGCTAGACAGTGAGAATATCGATGCTTATGGCCTTGTAGAGTGAGAGGACAGTGACTGGGATCGTAGCTAGGTAGGAAGCTACCTCAAGCTAAAAAATAAAGAGCCTGAGGAGCCTGAAGTAGCTGGACCAAGTTTCTGGATCTGGTAAGTCTAGAGTAGCATTTGTACAACATACTGTATTCTGATAGCTTCAGGATAGCTTCAGTATAGGTTTGCTTAGGCTAGTTAGTACAGCAGTGGATATCATGACCCACCATTGAACTTGTAAACGTGTGTGTAGGTGAAGAACGTTTCCTGGGAAAAGGGCGTCTGCTGATACGACCTCGCAGAGAAGTTTCGGCAGATCCTGATCGAACTATGTCACCGTGAGAACATTGAGAACACTTACTTAGTGTGTATAGTCACTTTGTGCCTTCATATAATATTGTTTGTGTACATAATTGTGAATGTTTGTAAACAATCGCTAATTAGTTGGGGGTGGTCAGTTGCTAGGTAATGATGATGATGTCATGGTACCCCCGGGGTATGGGCTACCTGTAGGAAATAGTTACGAGTGATTTCAATGTATGGTTCATAAGATATGGATTTTTAAAGGAAAACATGTATTTATTCTGTATTATTTTGTTTTAATTAAAGCCGGGAAAGGGTTAAACGAACAGGTGAACATTTCTAGCAATATTGAGTGTTTTGACATAAGCACATAAGCACATGTACATGCATGTGTCTAGCCCTAACCACTATGTACGTTAGTTTAGCTATGAATTGGAGATAATACGGCCTTAAAGTGTTACATGACACACACACTGACTTACCTAGGTCACACTGTCCAGTTGCCATCAGTAACTGGACACACTTCAGGCCTCCCCGGTAGCAGGCATAGTGCAAGGGAGTGTTATTCCAAGTATCCTGTACATTGACATCGATGCCATCTTGCTGTGTGAGTATCTTCACTACATCAGCTTTGTTGGTGACGCATGCTATACGGAGAGCGGTCCATCCATAACTGGACCTCCAGTTGACAGGAGCTCCTCTAGCCAGCAGCCTCTCCACCTTGTCCACATGACCATCACGGGAAGCATCCCAGAGTTGTTCACCCAGATCACGACTATACAGTGTATTGTGGAAGGAGGTAAACAATGAAGGGCAGAAATTATCATTATTATGTACCTACAAATGACAATGAGTAATCTCAGTCTCCAATTAGTGGACTGTTAGGTGGTGAGGAGTGAGTGGGTGTATTATAGAGGATGTGACTGTATTGACCACAATCTTAGGAGCTAGCCTTCACTTGCTAGCTATACCCACATCTAGACACCAGAGGAGCCTGCAACTAATTAGCCATCACTCATGAAGGTCACTCATTAGTTTCTGAGGTTGTCATCTAAATAAGTAATACAGTCATCTTTGCTTCTATATATAGCTAGTAAGCACGAGTTATACTATTATACAGTATAAACAATACATGTAGTGTTAGGAGTACATTATGGTCACAGTCATTATTGGACAATAGAGTGTCTGGATTCATAGATAAGGAGTACTGTATTCATTGTGGCCTCTGAGATAAGGTCACCTCAATGTACACAGCCATTCCACCAAATGTTCACCACATAGTAAACCACGAATTGGAAACAGAAGTCCCTCAAAATAATGTTCACCACTTAGTAAACAATAGATTATAGAGTTAGAGAAGTTACATTGAATCTGCAATGGATCCTCGAAACTATTCGCGTTACTTATGAACGAGGCTGTAATAGGCTTGTTGGTTGTGTTGCTCCCCAGCTAGGATTAGGTCACAATTTGTCATTAGTTGGCTTGTGTGTTTGCCTGTGATATGCATTGTAATTCTGTGCCCAAAGTTAAATCTTTTTATGCAGCAATTAATTTTTGTCGGGTAACTCCCTTAAAATATGAAAGTTGTGTTTCCTTGAGACATCATCTGTAACAGTTTATAACACGCCTAGTCCGTCAGCCACATGTAGTACTTATAATGACTGACAACGTACACCCAGTAAAAAAGATAAATTAGCTAGTAAAGTCATAAGTTAGTTCCCAAGGCTGTTTTAGAGCGTGCTAGTTATAACTACTACAATAGGTATAGACCTTGAATATAAGTAAGTTGCACGGACTAAGCAGCTATTTGTAGTTTATTATGCACTGTGTGTAGAAATAGGTATTGTTGTGGCTCCATTAAACCACAGCGTAGCGCGGATGATACTCGAGGGTACCTTCGTTTCCAACCCCTTTAACCCCTCAATCTATGGTACAACACAACAACTCATGATCAGAGTGTTCCATGGTTCAATGAACTATTTTGTTGTGTGGGTTCTAATGAATAAGAATGGTATGCAGAAACATTAATTTTCTTACAGAGCAATTCTAATGCACCTATCAATGTGTCGCCCCACTATCCTCCTAGGGAGGGGTCAGGCTAACATGGAGGATTTGACCATAACTATACCCCAGGTCAAATTCCCCACATGCATGGGGGAGGATTCTTTGTTCAAATACCCTAATTCCCCAGTCACCACCAGTCACAGCCTCAAGCAGTTGTACAGTCTTTACTACGCAAGGCCAGGTCAAATCATATCAGTATGGGGCCAACATTTCAAGTCAAATTCCCCCGTATGTCCCGGGGGAGCACATTAGGTGCATAATTGCAATCTATATTATTATTTCCCTAATCAGCAATCTCATGGTGTAGTGTGTGATTGATCGAAGCTGTACATGTATACTGATGTATCTTTGTCAACCCTGAATACATACACAGACAGGCCACCAGATATTATGTACACCTTGTAGCTGTACAAGCTCACCTTGCTGCCATTGTCCTGACCTTCCTGACCTGCCCTGGCCTGGGGCGGCCAGGGACTCTAGTAGCTGCAAGATAAGTGTATAGCCCTGATCTGCAGAGTTACTTCAGCTCAATCACAGTCTAGTCTAGCTAGTATCTATTTTGTCAGCTCAAAAAGTCAAGAGCTGACACCTGTACCCAGAAGCTTTGTTTACTTGAGTTTACAAGATACGCCCTTTTTTTAGCTTGATCTGATAATGTTATTTAATATTTGCATAAAATGCATGAATATATAGCAGTAAATTTGTTGAGGTGGTCTCACCAAGAGAGTGTTATACATATTTACGGTATAATATAGTGACCAAAATAGTCACCATTAGTCACCATGATTATAATTATCAAGAAATGCAATGAACAAACATGCATGAAAGAAATGGAAATAATGGTTGTGGTATATACGTAGGTCACTAGTAAGCTAATAAATTAA